>NW_011494677.1:2280435-2281264 GCF_000754665.1 Bison bison bison | reverse complement strand
CTGCCTTGCAGGCTGATTCTTTACCACTGAACCCCCAAAGAAGCCTGCAGTAAACGATGGGGGCAAGTTATTGCTTTTCCTTTTTTAAGCTTTTCATTGAAAATCTTTTCCAGATGAACAACAGAGTTCAGACTTGCGGGCATTTTCAATGTAGAATGAAAGTGGAACAGATCATGAAGGGAGAAAGATCCTAAATTTGTTTATATAAAAATATGAACTTCTGTACTTGGAAAGCATCAGTATTGGGACTTTCCTGGTGGTCCAGTGGTTAAGACTTCTTCTTCCAGTGCAGGGGGTGCCTGGTGGGAAAGCTAAGATCTCCCATACCTTGAGGCCCAAAATGCAAAATGGAAAACAGAAACAACATTGTAACACATTCAATAAAGATTTTAAAAATGGTCCACATCACACACAAAAAATTTTTTTTTTAAATCAGTAACAAACTTGGGAGAAGCATTGGCATGCCACGTAGCAGTATTTGGGGAGCGGCCGTCTAACGGACACTGTGAGTCCTCCTGAGATCAGGACGTAGCACTTCCTTCACTGCTCTGGGAGGGAACAGCCCTACCTTCCGACAAGCTACCCAACTGTTGGGGGATGCTTCGAGAGGAAAGGGATGCAGCAACCTGCCTTGCATTGGAGGGCTCTGGGAGCCAGTCTGAAAGAGAGAACATGACTATTGGACACATTCCAATGTGTCTGCAGATCTGACAGGTAGACTGGACAGAAAGGGGAAAATTGTGTGAGTATGTCTGCTGAAAGAAAGTGTCAGAACCTCGAGATCAGTAGGAAGATGACTTCTAAGAAAAATCTGAATTTGGCCTGGCCC
>NW_011494677.1:2269749-2280335 GCF_000754665.1 Bison bison bison | reverse complement strand
CAAAAAAGCTCTCCTTTTTTTACCTGAAGCAAGAATACAAACTCTCCTTTCTGGAAATAGATTTTTATTAGCACAGATATGGCACCAGTGGATTCTGCAAACAAACCATTGTTAAGTCCTTATTTTCCTAGTTACTTCTTCACTGTTTACCATCTCTAGTCCAAACCCTTTGTCTTGTCAATTCTTTGCAAATGTATCGATTCTTTGTCTAAAAGTCATAAAAGCTCCCTGCTCTGGTCCCTTCTTTGGTCTTCATTCTCTGGTGAAGACTCCCTTGTGTATGTAAAAAACTCAATAAAAAGTGTCTGTTTTTCTCTGATTGTCTTTGTCAGTTTAATTTTCAGATCCAGCCAGTGACCCTAAGAAGGTTGAGGAAAAATATTTTTCTGCCCTGCATGAAGGACCGTGACTTATAAATGCATGTGTATAAACATTCCATTTAAAAATGAAAGAAGAACTAGAAATTGAAATGGTAAGATACATGAAATTATCACCCGAACTCACACACAGAAAACATGAAACACAGCAATGTGGGTGGAAAAGAGAAGACCCAGGAGCTCAAGAGGGAATAAAAATGATAAGAGCTTTCCAGCAAGAGATCTGGCAATACATATCAAACGTCTAAAAAAAGGCTTATATTCTCTGACATAGTAATTTCACTTTTAAGACTCTATTCAAGGAAGTCACTACAGCAGGGGACAAATATTTACAAAGATACTTACGGTAGCATTTTTATAATTAAAAACATTGAAAACCTGAATACCTAGAAAATGGCTAATTAATAGATTACATGTTACACAGTCTTTGCAACAATGTTTTAGAGTAATTTCAGTGACATGGAAAATATTCACTATCTAACCTACAGTAGAAGGAGAAAAATAGATGCATACCTGTATATAGTATGATTATTTACAAGCCATAAAATCACTGAACTGTATCTCAGCTATCACCCAGGCCCCTGCAGTCATTTTACAGATAAAGAAATATAGGTTCAAACTGAGAAATTAAGGGACTTTCCTAGTGTTCCAGTGGTTAAGGCTCTGGCTTCTACTGCAGTGGGCAAGGGTTCGGTCCCTGGTCAGGGAACTAGAGTCCACATGCTATGGGTCACAACCAATTGAAAAAGAAGTTATGGTTCAAAGAGAATAAAGGACTTTTTCAAAGTCACAGAGTTAGGAACGGACTGGACTGCAATTCTAGCCCTGGTCTTGGAAACTCCCCATTTATAGCTCCTGGAGTTTGCTCACATAAATTTCCTAACTCATGTCATGCATTTTTAGGAGTGTCCAGCCTCCTACCTGCATCAGCACATTTCTGTCTTTTCATCTGCATTACCCTTATCAACCTATTAGGACTCTGGTCCTTCAGACTGTTATCTCCAGATCCATATCTGACAGGGTTCAGGGAATTCTTTTTTTAACTGCTTTACATCCTCTCTTCTCTAGATTCTTTTGTTCTTCTTATCTGGACCATATCATCAATACTTTAAGAAATACACATTCCAATGGGAAATGTCCCAAGACCTTCTTAAATCCACAAATTTCAAAATACCACCATTATCTATCATTCTCCCCATAAAATGTTATGAGATATAATGTAAAAATTTAAGTAACCCCCTTAGACAATAACTGATTCTGTAAATTCAGTACTAATGCCTTTTATACAGATATTAAAATTAATCCTGGTGGAAGCAATTGCTGAGATATCACTGATTGCTTACCCTTGTCTCTCTTTAGAGTACATTATAGTTCTGAATTGAACTCACTATTTGAGTCCTTAATATTATTTTCTGGCTGAGAAACATAACGTTTGAGCACCTTAACTTTTATCCCAAACTTAGTTGTTGACTGTCTCTCAAGGTCATTTTTCAAAAGATCTAAACGGGTAGCTTTTTTGGTGCTGCTTTATTTTTAACTTTAATCATGAACTGTAGTGAATATACAGGGCCAGACAGACAACAGACTTGAGTCAAGATTTAGATACAAAGTTTGTATTTGTTAAGCTCACCTACCAAGGCACTCAGTATCCTAGCCAATTCTAGAACGTTAAGTTCAAATTCATAAGGTCTGCAAAATTACTAATGAAGCTATATATTCCTAGTCAAAATCTTAAATGTTATCCACAAAAGTCAAGACGCCGTTGTTTTATTATCTTGTGGTTCTTGAGTCCCAGAAAGATACTTTACAGTCTTTATTATTAGACATTTAATTCCATTTCTGTACGTGGCACCAGTGGTAAAGAAGCCACCTGTCAGTGCAGGAGACACAGGAGATGTAGGCTCAATCCCTGGATTGGGAAGACCCCCCTGACCCCATTGGAGAAAGAAATGGTAACCCACTCCAGTATTCTTGCCTGGAGAATCTCATGGACAGAGGAGCCTGATGGGCTACAGTCCAGAGGGTCGCAAAGAGTCTGATGCTAATAAGCACACACACACACACACACACACACACACACCTTATTCCATTTCCAAACAGCTTAAATAGAGGCCAGTGTCTTTGAGATCTAGCCATTTTCCAATATCTCCTATATAATAGCCCTAGATGACACCCACTTTACTCAAGGATGCTCTTTACCTTGTCGTTAAGATCATAGACCTGGTCAGGGATAGAAGCACTGACCTTTAGATCTCAAAGCATGTTTGGTTTTTTTTTTCCTTTAAACTATGTCTCCTCTTAATTGCAGTGCTAGATTCTGTATAAGAGAAATGAGATTTGCAGATAAATTTCTAAAACAAAAAGACCGGTGGGGAGGGCACATGTGTCGACTCTGAAGCATCCCGGGTGGTTCTCATGTGCAGACAGACCCGGGGACCAAGCTTCCCAAATGGTCTGAGTCCGCTCACAATGTTTCTCCTCCCCCTCCCTCTGCATGTGTGTTCATTCTTGAATTTCATGACCTTTTCTCAGCTGGAATGATTTTCTCTATTTCCTTCATCCTCTGAACTCTGCCTGCTCCTTAGTACTGTCTCCTCCATGAAAAATCATCTGGTCTCATGTCCCTCTTTAGGGCTGCACACCTGAGGTTCTAATTAAGCACTAAAAGCTTCCTCATAGTTTCCCTCTGCTTTTTGTGTGTCTGCCTTCTCTGCACAGCCATCTCCTCCACCAAACCCATCTTTTTAAAACTGTGAAAAGATTCTGCAAAATGCAGTGGAGGAGCCAAAGAAGATCTATAAATCTCAGCTAACTCATTTTTTTTTTCAAAATGAAACAAATATGCAAGAAGTAAATGCCTACTGCCAACCCTACCCTAAACAAGGATCATGTACCTTAAAAGTAATGCTATATAATTCCAACTACACACTTCAAATACTCAATGTCAGATGATGTTTGATGGGTTATCTGCCCTTCTGCCCAGTGCATTTCAGTGCATCAGAGCTCTTTCCCTGTTATGAACAGTTTCCAGGGATGAGACCTCAAATCAAAGTAGTTCTAGAGGACCTGGGCCAGTCACCCAGAGTCCTCTCTTCCCTGTCTCCCAGGAGATGGTCATGCCATTAAAGCATCACAGCATCTTACTGTGACTTCTCCTTAGAAGAGCTCTCCTCCGTGGCAGCTGCAAAATGCTGCTAATTAGGTGTAGGGACTGGCCTCATCCCTCAGCGCCCTCCCCTCTTTGCCTCCAAGTCATGCCCACTTCTCTCCTCCTTAGTCTGAAGAGCTCCCCTAAGAAACAACACGATCTCCAAATCAGAGCACTGGAGGCAATCAGGATAGCTCTATAAAGGCCATTAAAGAGCCTTCATTAGTATCGAGTGCCCCTTTGTAATGAATCACGAGGGCTAAGAGGAGGAAGGAGGTTTAACCTCTCTGCAGGGAAGCAGCCTCAGAAGCCAAGGATTTTATCTGCTCCCCTGCCCCAAGATAAAGGCAGCAGTCTGTATGTAACAGGCCAACTGTCAGGCAGCATTGCTGAACAGTGATTCAGAAGAGGACAAAGTTCCCTCAATCCTCTTGAGGCAGAGGAGGAAACAGTGATGTCGAGGAAGAAAAAAATTTCCTTCCATCCTCATAGGGTCCCTGGCTTGGTCTGGAAACCAATCTGACCCAGACAGTCAGAGAAAAGCATACAAAGAGAACTGAATTTTTACATGGGGATGAAGGCGATCACTGAAGAATGAAAACAGAGGAAGTGACCAGATCCAAAAGCTATTTGTCCAAGAAATAGTAAATTTGTGAAGAATGGAAAAGGCGCAAAGGGGTTAGGCCAGGGGTGATTCATGGAGAAGAAATAACTAGAAAGATAAGGGTGACTTTAGCAAGGTTCACTTATACAGCCTTTTTGGCCCTAAATTTCCTGTCTCTGGTGATAAGAGTGTTTTTGTCCTGCCCTGCATAGGGAGAGTTACTTTTCACAGGGGAGCTTTATGACCTGTTTCAGGGAAGAAGGATGGCAAGGCAGTTAAAAAAAAAAAAAGAAAACTGCTTCTGCCCATTAAAAAAAAATTCATTAGTATATTTAATATGCCGAGTTGCCATATTTTGGGGTGACCTCTCCCAAACCCCATCAATGAGAATACTGATTCTGGAGTCAGCTGGACCGTGGACTAGGCTTTGAATCATCTTCACCACTTGTTAGCTCAGAGACCTGGGCAAAATGTTGAATTTCTCCGGACTTCAAATCTTCCATCTCTAAAGTAGGGGAATTGATATCTACCAGGCACTGTTGTGATGATTTGGTGAGACCATCTGCATAAAGTGTTTAATATGGAACCCTGACAGCTGTGATTATCGAGTGTCCAAACTGCCGTCGCACTGAGAGCTTAAATCTTTAAATTCACAAGGTGCTTTTTCTCATAACAGCTACTTGACTCTCATGCAATCCATGAGATAGACATTTTTGAGGTAGGTCTTGTATCTCCCAGGAGACTTTTCTCGCCCTAGCACTGGTAGGTGGCAAAGTCAAGACTCAAAGCCATCACTTGGGGTCCAGGGCACTGGCCCCTGGCCCCTGGCCACAAAGGACCCCTGGACTCTCCAGGGGAAGAGTCAGCAGAGCCTGTGATCCTCCTGTGACTGATGAGCTTCTAAAGGATGTGCAGTGATGTGTCGTGCTTGTTTTCATTCCACGTGCTTGATTCAGGCAGGCAGCACCGAAGCTGGGAAGTCCAGCTCTCGAATGCTGTCAGTTTGTTTAATGATTATTCTAGGAGCAGCTGATTTCTATTAGAAGGCAAGTGACAGATTGCCCATTAGATAGAAATGCATGTTTTTCAAAGTAGGGAGTCTCAGCCCTCAGGGAAGCTGACCTGGCTCGTCCCCAACCCCACATCCGATCACAAGGTTAATGATATGATTATCGGAGTGTGGCTTGGCTGGGCTGGGGTACTAGATTCTGAGCATCCCTACTGCCAACTGCTGCCTCACTCCAGAAGCAGGTGGGGGACATAGGACGAGAAAGAATGGCAACCAATGTGTGGCAGGTTTGGGAAAAAAGTCTGGAAACCAAAAGGGCCCCCAGAAACTTATTCTTCAGCTGCAGAAAGGATTAGGAAAAATCCTTCCTCTCAAAGCCAAGGAAGAGTCCTGGGCCATCTTTCTTACAGCACTCCTGTCTTTCTAGGGGAGACTTGTTGAATTTCTTCTACCTTTCTCTGCTTTGGTTTGTTTTTGTTGTTGTTTATTCTAGTATCCCCAATGTTAGTGTAACATCAGGAGGAGGAAAAGCATAGAGAACACAGAAATATCTATTTGATGAAATGATGTTTGGGTGGATGGATGAAACCAGTTCAAGTGAAAAAGCTGAAAGAAAGCAAATTCACTCAGTCGTGACCAACTCTTTGCGACCCCGTGGACTGTAGTCTGCCAGACTCCTCTGGGGATTTCCCAGACAAGAATACTGGAGTGGGTTGCCATTTCCTTCTCCAGGGGATCTTCCAAGATCCATGGATCGAACCCTGGTCTCATGCATTGTGGGCAGACTCTTTACCAGCTGAGCCACCAGGGAGGCTCACTCACGTTTTTTCTCTTTATGTACTTTGAATGTTTGGATTTTAATGGGATGAGAAGACACTGAACTCATTCCTTCTTAACCTTGAAAATACTGGTATCAGTAGTTTACAATGGATCATTCAGCACACAGTGTGGTAGCCAAATATGCGTTCTAAAATAGGAAACAATTAGCAACTGTATTAAAGGTGCGATTACTTTGAATAATTAACAAAATCATTGTCAATCCCAAACTCCCAGTCTATTCCTCCTTCCCATCCTTCCCTTCTGGCAACCCCTGGTGCTTTGTTTTGTATCATCTCATTAATTATTCTTATAAAGAAGTATCAGTCGCTCAGTCGTGTCCAACTCTTTGTGACCCCACGGACCGTAGCCACTAGGCTCCTCTGTCCATGTGATTCTCAGGCAAGAAGCCTGGAGTGGGCTGCCATTTCCTTCTCCAGGGGATCTTCCTGACCCAGGGATGGAACCCATGTTTCCTGCACTGCAGGCAGACTCTTTGGCAACTGTGCCACCAGGGAAGCCCAGAAATAAAGATTCCCCTATTTCTTAATTTCTGGGGGAAATCTGGATTATCTATGGTTGAAATCACTCATAAAATAGTGTTTGCAGCAAGAAAGATCCAAGCAGAAGAAAACATTTTGAGTGGAAATGCAGTAAAATGATTTACTATTTTGGTTATTTCATTAGATTTATTAATCCAAGGATGGTGCCTCAGGGCAAGGATTAACTTTGCAAACCTAAATTCAACTTGTCTGACTCCTGAAAATCCAGAGGGGAGAGGTCTCCAGAGCAACCCGTTCCCAAACTCATGAGATTCCTGTGCAGGGCCCCAAACACCCCCTCTCTCCAGCTTCCTCGAGCTGAGCCAAGGCAGCATTGACAAACAAAGGGAGAAACACAGGCTTTGTTTTATCCACCATTTCTCAGGACTCCATTTCCTCCCCAGCTCTGAGCAGGAAACTGCAAAGGTGTGCTTTTAGAAGGGCTCATTCACCTGTGCCCCAAGGTGGAAAAAAAACAAACAAAAAACACACAAAAAACACCCTAACCCTTTTTTTTAAAGGGGTGGGGGGAGGGAAGTAGGGCTGGGATGGCCTTGAAGGCAAAAATTAGTCGCTGTTGCTCCCTAATGGCAAGATTTCCAAAGAGCTACCTTTGCTTTGGTGTTCTTCCCTGGTGGCTCAGATGGTAAAAATCTGCCTGCAATGCAGGAGACAAGGGTTTGATCCCTGGGTCAGGAAGATCCCCTGGAGAAGGGAATGGCAAACCACTCCACTCCAGTATTCTTGCCTGGAGAATTCCATGGACAGAAGAACCTGGCAGGCTATAGCCTATAAGGTCACAAAGAGTCAGGCATGACTGAGTGACTAACACATACACACACACACACATCTTTGCTTTGGTGAGTACTGTGGTATCTGGTGTCCCCAGAAAGTTGGTTCTAGGACCACTCACACCAAAACCCCGGATGCTCAAGTCTCAAATAAAATGACATGGGACAGCTGGCCCTTCTAATCTGCCAGGTTTCACATCCACAGATATGGAGGGCTGACTGTTAAGTGCAGTGGCATCCAGCCCCAGCTCTTGGCTCTAGTGGTTATAGACAGTGTAAATGAGGAGGGGCCAGGGAGCTTGCTCAGCTATGGCTGCTCCATGGAGTTTGGCTTTCTCAACCAGCAAATAATACGTTGCCAGCAAATTGCTTTCTTCTTTCCCTGTCTCTCCTGTCCAGAAAGGCTGCGATCCATCGTTCTTCTATAGCATTCTCCTGCTCCACCCCCCAAATAAGTTCATTGCTTCTTAGAAGTGAGATCAAAAGATGTTTTAAAATACTTAGGAGGCCCAAAGATCTTACCAAAGAAACTGACCATTGGAGCCTGACAATGACTAACCCTTGTAGGTTTATCTTTTTCCTTCCAAAATGCCATGCATTTGGATTGGGCGGGGGTCGGGGGGTGGGGATGGTAACTTTGTTTTCATAAATTGAAGAATATATTCCTCTGCTTTGATCTCAATCTTTTCATTTAAAAAAAAAGAACTTGGGGATAAATAGATTTAATGCTCAATAATTCTTATACCTCAATGCCTATCTACATAGTTTTTGCATATTATATTTTTAAAAGCCCTTACTTCAAGGACATACTACAAGAAGAAAATAAGTGTATTAATGCAGCAGTTACATTGAAACTCTATATCAAGGGCATTGCTTATAGAGGCAGTTTTTAGACAAATGCAATTAAAATCACAATGCTGATGAAAAAAGTCAGAAATACTAATAAAGAGGGTAACATTACCCTTTGATGAGAGAAATAATAGAGCTGGGCGAATAAGCTGAGCTCTGTTTTAGAAGATGTTAACCAGTCTCAGAGCATTTCATTTGCCTCATGCATGCTTGTTATTTGTTGGGATTTTCTTTAAAAATATGTAGATGAAAAGAAATTTGGTTTCTAGAAGTTATTTTTTATCTATAGAGTTTTCATTTCTCTCCTGACATACTTGGAAAATTGTTGATTGCTTCCCCAAAACAAACACAGAGCTAAAAATCCAGTCCTTCATCTCCTGCTGAAACTCACAAGGAGACTGGGGCATTTGGAGACGGGTGTGTCGATGAGTGCACCAATTCAGTGGGAGCTGATACAGAAATGATGGCTTTCATCTCCTCTGCTGTTGGCGACAATTCTGTTTTTCAACCTAATTTCCACGTTGGATATGATTTTGCCTAAAAACTCGAACACACAATTCACTGAAATTGAGATATTAGAAATACACTCACACAGTACTCAGAGGACTCACGCAACCAGCTGCTGGTACAATGTTTGGTTATCCACCTTAGCTTGTCCGTGGTAGACCAGTAGTTCTAAACAGGAGCAGGCAAGAGGAAGGATACAGCAATGGTTTTGTGATTCTTGCACTGGAACCCTAGCCCAAATCGTTGGTTGGAGCTGCCAACACAGGCCTCCCTGTGGTTCCTCTCATACCACTCTTGCTGATGGGCATTAAGCATTCCAGTGAGGTCACCAGCTTCATGTTCAGCTGGCATGATTGCTGGAGAGGCTGATTGCATTATTCACTCTCCTGAAAAGATTTTTTTCAGACTCTCAAGAATCCATAGAGATTGTATTAAAAAAAAAAAAAAAACAACTCCAGAGTTATGAACTGTTTAATTTATCCTTCTATTCTTTCAAAAGGGACAGAGTCACAGAGGATAGAGAAAACCTCAACAGAAAATGGGTTTTTAGTCAGTTTAGAAGCTCTGTGTTTTATAGAACTTGTCTCTGAGCTTCTGTTTTTCATTTCTCCTTTCTACTTCTTTTCTGGGATGAGTCTTCCATCTTCTTCAGTTCAGCTACTCAGTCATGTCTGACTCTTTGTGACCCTATGGACCACAGCACGCCGGGCTTCCCTGTCCATCACCAGCTCCCAGAGCTTGTTCAAACTCATGTCCATCGAGTCGGTGATGCTATCCAACCATCTCATCCTCTTTTGTCCCTTTCTTCTCCTGCCTTCAGTCTTTCCCAGCATCAGGGTCTTTTCCAAGGAGTTAGCTCTTCGCATCAGGTAGCCAAAGTATTGGAGTTTCAGCTTCAGCATCAGTCCTTCCAATGAATAGTCAAGACTGATTCCTTTAGGATTGACTGGTTGGATCTCCTTGCTGTCCAAGGAACTCTCAAGAGTCTTCTCCAACACCACAGTTCAAAAGCATCAATTCTTTGGTGTTCAGCTTTCTTTATGGTCCAACTCTCACATCCATACATGACCACTGGAAAAACCATAGCCTTGACTAGATGGGCCTTTGTCTGCATCTTTGTCCATCCTCTTAAAAACAACAAAACAAGAACCAACCAACCAAAACCCTACTTTTGCCTATTTCCTTATGAAATACTTCCATCTACTGGCCAAACAGGGAAGGCTCCTGTCTCAACACTTGTTCTACTCGTACTGAAATTTGTGAGGACCACTCTCCAAACGTCTAGTACAGTAATTGGAAATAAAAAATCAGAAATTTAAAGATATTGTGGAAATTCTTTACTTTGAACCTAGCAGTTCACCCAAAGTAAACCTACCTACCCCATGTATTTGACCCATGTATACAGTTTGAAAATACCTAAAATGAAGTATAAGTCTGCAGAGAAAGCAAATTAGTGAGAAGCGATGGGAGACCAAGCAGAGAGATAGGAAGACATGGCCTCTCTCCCAAAACAGCACCTTTCTAATCAAATAGCCCAGGGAACAAGGTTCTGGATTTAGAGATGGAATCAGAGATTACGGCCTCAGTCAGTTCAGTTCAGTCGCTCAGTTGTGTCCGACTCTTTGCTACCCCATGAATCGCAGCACGCCAGGCCTCCCTGTCCATCACCAACTCCTAGAGTTCGCTCAGACTCATGTCCATCAAGTCAGTGATGCCATCCAGCCATCTCATCCTCTGTCGTCCCCTTCTCCTCCTTCCCCCAATCCCTCCCAGCATCACAGTCTTTTCCAATGAGTCAACTCTTCACATGAGGTGGCCAAAGTACTGGAGTTTCAGCTTTAGCATCATTCCTTCCAAAGAAATCCCAGGGCTGATCTCCTTCAGAATGGACTGGTTGGATCTTCTTGCAGTCCAAGGGACTCTCAAGAGTCTTCTCCAACACC
>NW_011494677.1:2231808-2269649 GCF_000754665.1 Bison bison bison | reverse complement strand
GGCTGATTTCCTTTAGGATTGACTGGTTGGATCTTCTTGCTGTCCAAGGGACTCTCAAGAGTCTTCTCCAACACCACAGTTCAAAAGCATCAATTCTTCGGTGCTCAACCTTCTTCACAGTCCAACTCTCACATCCATACATGACCACAGGAAAAACCATAGCCTTGACTAGACGAACCTTTGTTGGCAAAGTAATGTCTCTGCTTTTGAATATGCTATCTAGGTTGGTCATAACTTTCCTTCCAAAGAGTAAACGTCTTTTAATTTCATGGCTGCAGTCACCATCTGCAGTGATTTTGGAGCCCAGAAAAATAAAGTCTGACATTGTTTCCACTGTTTCCCTATCTATTTGCCATGAAGTGATGGGACCAGATGCCATGATCTTCGTTTTCTGAATGTTGTGCTTTCAGCCAACTGTTTCACTCTCCACTTTCACTTTCATCAAGAGGCTTTTTAGTTCCTTTCACTTTCTGCCATAAGGGTGGTGTCATCTGCATATCTGAGGTTATTGATATTTCTCCCATAGGTAACTGTATTTCCTCTATGAAGAAAAGTAATTCCTTGAGACCTGAAAAGAAATACAATTGTGTTCCAAATTAACTTATCAAAGGAGATACCCTTTCAATAAAAAAAAACCACTCAGAAATGATGCTTCTTACATCTTATTCATTTTTTTTATTTTGTACATTTTGTACCTGTGGCTCATTTATTGTTTTCTGCATCTGGAAGTTTGTATCTCTTAATGTCCCTCGCCTATTTCTCATCTCCTTCACCACTTCCTCTTTATCCATTCATCTGCTGATGGGCACTTAGGTCGCTTCCATATTGTGGCTACCATAAATAATACTGCAATGAATGTAGCTTGTATGTACCTTTTTGATACAGTGTGTTTTCTTTGGATCGATACTGAGGAGTGGAATCACTGAACCATATGATAGTTCTATTTTCAATTTTTTGAGAAATCTCCATACAGTTTTCCATAATGACCGAACCAATCTGCATCCCCACCAACAGTGCATGAGGGTTTTGTTTTATCCTTGCTATTTCTCTTTTTCTTTTTTTTTTTTTTTGAAGATATTTTTATGTGGACCATCTTCTGTTTAGGTTTTTTGACTGTGAGGCATATTGGATCTTAGCTCCCCAACCAGGAATCGAACCTGTACCCCCTGCATTGGAAGATGAAGTCTTAACCACTGAACTGCCTGGGAAGTCCCTTGCAATTTCTTTTTGATGATAACCATTCTGACAGGTGTGAGGTGGTATCTCATTGTGGTTTTGATGGGAGACCAAGCAGAGAGATAGGAAGACATGGCCTCTCTCCCAAAACAGCACCTTTCTAATCAAATAGCCGTTTTCCTGGTGATTAGTCATGTTGAGCGTCTTTTCATGTGTCTGTTGGCCATCTGTAAGTTTTTTTTGGAAAAAAATATCTATTCAGATTCTCTGCTCATTTTTAATTGGGTTGTTTGGGTTCCTTTGATATTGCATTGTATGAGTTTCTTGTTCATTTTGAAAAAGAATCCATATGGGAAATGAGGTCAGAGAGTGGAATATGGAAAGATGTTTACAATCTAATTAGAGAACTAATCTGGGTTTACAGAATTAAAGATTCATAATGTGTCAAAGCTGGTAGAATCTCAAACACCAGAATAGCCTCCTCACTTTACTGAGGCAATGGTTAGGATCGGAGGTGCATTAGAAGCCCATGGCGAGACTTCCACTTCAGAAGTAAACCAACTAATTCAACAAAAAACAAAACTGGAAGTTTCTGTCTGGATTTTAAATACAAGTACATTGTTTATAAAATATATAATAAAAAAGCCAATAATTCCTAAAAACATATGCTCACCAAAAATAGAATGGGCATTCTGTTGGGCTAAAATCCCTACCACAGTGGACCATCTTCTGTGCTCTGTCCACTTAGAATAAATGGGGAACACCAGAGTGAAGGGAAAAAGTGCAATGTCTTTTTTAAAGGGTGGGTTTCAATAGCTCAGAGATGTAAATAGAATATGGATTAAATCGTATTTCCTCAAAAGAAAGCTTTCCTTAAAATTGATCCATCTACTATCTTGCCTATTCCATGCAAATTTACAGAGAGGAATTAAACCAAAAATGAAAATTGAAGAAGTTGAAAGGTAAAGATGTGGTGACTAAAACAGCTTCTCGGAAACATCTTGAGAGACAGTGTAGCATTTCCAAAGTGATGGATGTATTAAGTCAGCAAAAAGATGCTTATCTCAGAAACAGCTTCTTCTGTGGAGTGAGTGTCCTGTGGAGGTGACACCATCTTCATCTTTGACTTTAGACCTGGTTTTGTCATTGACTAGCTGCCTGAACTGAGGCCTAATACGTCTTGACCAGTGTGTTTGACCATTGCTGTGGGTGTAGCTGGGGGTATGAAATAAACCCCTGCTTGTCAAAGTGGAAGGGAGGGTTGCATCATTAACTGGGATGGATGCTTTTAGGCCCTTAAAAGATAACATGGAAATATGATTTGTTATTTTCAGAAGCATTAAAAGCATAGGCACACACATGCACACACGCATTCATGAGTGTTGCTCTGTACACTTAAAAAATGAAGTTCTTACTTTCTCAGATGCATGTTTCTTGAAGAGAGCAAATTTTTTAAATGAAACATTTATTCAGTCTCATTATAAAGTATAATTTTTCCAGAATATTTGAGTGCCCAGAGGTAAATTACAGAGATGTGTACAAAGTGAAGCTATTTTTCTAATGAAATCACTGGCATGTTAAAAAATTCATCTGAACTTAAAAAAAAAAAAGAAAGTTCATCAGTAGCAGAGTCTTCATTTCTTAAGTGCAATCTTAAAGGCATAGCAATGAAAGGTCCCCCCAGGACCACCCGGAAGTACCAGGCAAAGGGAGGGGTCAGCCTGGACGTGGTCACGCCCTCATCCCCGCCTGCAGACCTGACTCCCTGGACTGCCTTGACTCACCCCTGCCCACTTGTCTCAACCCAGCATCTTGCCTGGACTGACCTCTTCTCTGGACCAGTGCTTTCTCTGCGTGGAAGCCAGGACCATCCTTTTATGACCGGCATTCGCTCACTTAACTCTCTTCTTTAAAATCCTTCAGCCGTTTCCCCGTGGGCTAGTAGCTGCGGTGCACCGGCTGAGTTGCTCCGCAGCAGGGGTGCTCTTCCCAGGCCAGGCACTCAACTCCTGTGCCCTGGGGTGGGATTCTTAACCACTGGACCTCCATGGAAGTCCCAAGATGAAGTTTTTTGTGTATATATATATATATTTTTTTTTTTTTTTTTTAATCGAAAACTGGAACACGAAGTTTCCCTCTTGACATCCCCAGCCTTCTCTTGGGCCACTGCTTTCCAACCAACCAGCCTGTGCAGAAGTGCCATTTCCCTTCCACCTTCACTCACGAGAGACCCCCAGCCTCACAGCGTTTGTCCAGCTCCCCCAAGCCCACAGGGGCTCTGGGCCTAGGTAGCTTCCCCCATTTCAGACCCCAGCTTCAAACACAATCGGCATACTCAAGACAGCCTCCTGAGCACATCTGGGAAGCCTCAGCTGGGTGAGGGTCCTCCTTCTACTTACTTGACTTCTTCCAGGGACATGTGGCCAGTTTCTAACTGTAACTATTTTCCTTTGACAACTGGATCCCCTGGGAGGGGATGAACTAGTCTTTTTTATTCTCTATCATGCTTACAGTTCTTGGAATATAGTATCTGCTTGCGTGCTAGGAGGCACATACCCACAGAAACACACCATGCCACTGTGTACACACACACACCCCACCACCATGTCCTGTGCATATACACACTTGGCTGATAGCACTTCTTTCAGAGGACAGTAATACTTTGACAATATTTAACGATAAACGTCAGGAAGTGGAAAAATATCATTGGTGATGACAGCTTAATCAGACTAAGTCAACAATGTGAATGAACTCCGACTTGGAAACTGTGATCTTATTTTCCACGTATCTATGGGCATATAGTGTGAGTGTGTGATAGGAACAAAACCCTTCCATCTTTGTTCCTTCCTTCCTTCTCCCCTCCCTCCCTCTTTTCCTTCCCGCTTCCCTTCCTTCCTTTATCTGCCTGTTTCCTCCTTTTCTTTAGAATCAATGCCATTCATAAAAAGAACTCTACTAGCTAAGCACTACTTTTCACAGTACGATCCCACTACCTTATGGAGTTCTTAAAGATGGCATCAAGTCTGTATTATCTTAAAATAAGACTATAAAAAACTAAGTGACTTGGAAGATCCCACATAGTAACTTAACAGAAGGGCTGGGTTTGGAGCTCAGAGCTTCGGACTCCTAGAACAGAGTTCTTTATCATGCTGCCCTCTGCTAGCCAGCGAGCTTAATGACAGCCTTTTGTGAAAATCATAGGTAAACTGAAGAGAAGGCAATCTGCCCATGGCAGCCTTTCTAGGAAAAGCTATCGCTATCATTTGCTACAGGTAGCTGAGTCAAGGAGGGCCCCAAAGGACAAAAGCATGAAGATGACTCATCTTCACAATAATTGGGGGGAACTAGCCCCTCTGCCGGGCACTGAAATTTTGCCCACTACTCGTGCACACTGAAAGGCATGACATTTCTTACACCTTTGAAAACACCAGAGGAAATAAAAGCTATTGCTCTCATTTTGAACTTTACCTCTACTGGACCAAAGGGTTTGGGGACAGGGCAGGGATAAAAGCAAGAAAGGAGAGGGCCCCATAAAAGAAGGGATGGGGGGAATGGGTTCCTGAGCTAAAAAGCAACCAACCAGTGTTCCCCCTCACAAAGTTGCCTCCTGCAACTCCTGTACTCTGCCTTTCTGATTGAGAGGATACACAAAAATCTTGAAGTCCTCCTCTCATCTGTTCCTCTGAGGTTACTGAGACTGTGGTATCACTCAGGAGAAGAGTCAGCCTGTGGATTCAGGCGTGGTTCAAGGTCATCTCACTCAAAAAAAAAGTTCTCCTAAAGTTGCTTGCACAAACCAGATAGATGGCTGGTTGACCGTGGCCACGAAGGATGCAGTTTTCTCAAGGTCATGGAGAAAGTCAGTAAGAGCATCCCATCTAGAATCCCGGTCTTCCAAAGACCCACGTCCTGGACGTTCTGCTCATTCAGTTGCATCCTGTGAGTCAGCACCTCACTGGTTACCAGACCCCTTCACTGTTGCTGCACGAGGAGGTTAAGACCCTGACGCACTGAACTCTAATTCCTGGAATCGTTACCGTGTGATCATGACATCACAGAGGAGGCCGCCGGACAGTTCTGTCTCAAGATGTTTGTAACCAAGCCAAAGGATGAACTTGAGGAAAGCATGGAGAAATTGTCTTGTACAACTGAGATCCAGGCAGTGTTTATTCTTTCCTCCATTGTAATCTTCTTCTGTGGATTCCTCATCTTATTCATATCCAGGTTCATCGGGAGGAATTTTAAAAAATGGAAAAAGAGCAAGGGAATTTTCCTGGTCAGTTCCCCTGTTACAAAGATCAGAGACAGGTTTGGCTTGAGTTTGTGTTTAGAAGACCACAAAGGCATCACCCAGTTTTCCTGGGCCAAGAGCTGTGGTGGAGTGACTTAGAAAGGTGTCCACCCCGCTCAGGGGGCAGGACCCCAGGCCTTCATTCCAAAGGGCACAGCTACAAGGCCTGGCCTCCTCTCCCACCTCTGGGAGAAGCAATGCCTCATGTGGATGATGCAGAATGTTAGCTCTGGAAACAGAGGTCACTAATTTGAAAAAAACATCTACTAACACTGAGTCCCTGGTAGCTCAGAAGGTAAAGAATCTGACTGCAATGCGGGAGAACTGGGTTCGATCCCTGGTTTGGGAAGATTCCCCTGGAGGAAGGAATGGCTACTCACTGCAGTATTCTGGCCTGGAGAATTTCAAGGACAGAGGAGCCTGGGGGGCTGCAGGCTGTGGGGTCGCAAAGAGTCGGACATGGCCAGGTGACTGAGCACCCACAGCACTATGTCTGTGCCTCTGTTTCAAATTTTAAAATGACAGTCGTGTTAGGTACGATGAGGGAGGCAGAAGAGACGCCGGGGTCAATCTCACTTTCCTGGATCATTTGTGCAAGAGGTTCAGGTACTCAGAAGTATACACTGCCTTTCATACATGTTAAAACAACACAAGGAACTATACACACGCACCCACAGAAACCCATGCACACGTGGCACGGGTCATCCAGCCGCAAATGCAGAGACACTTTTTTATGCCCAAACAAGCTTTGCAAGGGTGGGCGCTGCTGAATAACAGCTGGAAAATGATGATGGTAAAGAGGTATCTTATCCAGGGAAAGCTCTGCTTAAGAGACTGTTGTTCTTCTTCTTCAGCCACTAAGCCGTGTCCAACTCCTTGCAACCCCATGGACTATAGCCCGCTAGGCTCCTCTGTCCATAGGGATTTTTCAAGCAAGTATTCCAGGTTAGGTTGCCACTTCCCTTCTCCAGTGATCTTCCCAGCCCAGGGATCAAACCCTTGTCTCCTGCATTGACAGGCAGATTCTTTACCATGGCCCCATCAGGGAAGCTGGCTTAAAGGAATAGAAACACTCAAATGCTACATAATGGCTATTCTAGTACCAGTGGTTGAATGCTCTCAGTTATTTTCCCCCAGCTTCATTTCTCTGATTTCCAGAATAGAACACATTTCAATTGTGTTTTGCAATTAATCCTGAACAGTTCCTTGAAGCACTGACTCTTGATGCTAAACACTGACATAAAAGAATTTATAACTTGGTAATTTTTTCAGGGCATTGGCAGTGTCATTACATGAAATTCAGGTGTCTGCTTTTGAGAAGTGTCCAATATGGAAGTTTACAGATTTTTTTTTTTTTTTTTGCTAAATGAGTTTGCTGTGTGCTCAGTCGTGTTCAACTCTTGGTGACCTTATGGACTTGCAGTCTACCCAGACTTCTCTGTCCATGGGATTTTCCTGGCAGGAACACTGGAGTGGGTTGCCATTTCCTCCTCAAGGGGATCTTCCCCATCCAGAGATCGAACCCGAGTTTTGCCTGTCTCCTGCATTGCAGGCAGATTCTTTACCACTGAGTTCCCAGGGAAGCCCCAATGCTATTACTAATTATTTCTAGATTAAAAACAACAAGCAGTGGCATTACAACTGGGAGAAGAATCCTGGGTTCTGATTGCTTAATGCCACTAATGGGAAGCACAAATGGGTAGTGGATATAGTGAACCTGCCTTCTATCTTTATTTTATTTTTTTAGTGCACAACTGAATTGGTAGAATTATTTAGTCTCCTTAGATTTCTGCTTCCAGAAGTGTATCTTCTCCCCCATTATATTCGTTTTTCTGTGGTTTACAAAAATGTGGGAACCCATTTGTCTACAAACATTTGCGGTATTTTTCATGTCTTTCTTTTGATATAATTTATGTCTGCCTTCCAGTCCAGAGGTACCTTTCATTTCAGATAGGAAGAAGATGTTGCAAAATGTTCACCAGTGGGGTCTTAGCAACCAACAGACTGTGCTGTTCTTTTAAATCCTGAGGAGAGAGTTTGATAACAACTGAATGACTTCTTAATAATTTGTTAGATCTAATTGAATTGAGAGTGTTGTATTTTTCTCTAAGCCTTTGGGAATGTTGGCCTAATGCAAAAATGCCACAAAGCTAGGTACTGTGGAAAATTGTTTTAAAAAAATTATTTGGAGAGTCATAATTTTCTCCTTAAATGTGCATTTTAAAAGATTTACTACATTCATATGTACAATTTTATTATATCTTAGGGCCAATTTGTTTTCCCACAGAAGGCACCTCAGTTTTATAATGGAATTCACATGAGTGTTCCACATTCATGCCATTGAATATCTTTTAAAAAAAAAAATCGATGTCCAGACAACTTCCCAGGAAGGCACAGGATGAGTCATAGGCATTAGAGGCAATCGTTGATGGAGATATGAACTCTATCAAATAGTCATTTAATGAAACTTCTTACCATTCAGAAAATATAGATAGAGAAATTATATCATTTCAAAAGCCCCACATGAAATGAGCTTTTCTAAAACTCAGAGGTCTTAGTCCACATGGTGAGGTCAATGCCCATTCATGTGTGCCTTTCTGGGGACTAGTTCAAGACTAACAGACCCAGAGGCTAATTCAGCCTCCAGCCTGTTTTCATTGCCTGCCCACGAGTATGTCATTTAATTTTGCTATACCTCAGTTTCCTTATTTAATTTTGTGATACCTTAGTTTCCTTCAGTATAAAATGGATTCAATCAGACTTGCTTTGTCTACCTCATAAGATTATTATAAATTTCAAATAGAGTCATCCCTTGGTATCAGCCACGGGTTGGTTGCAGGACGTCCCCCCATACCAAAATCTGAGGGTGCTCAAGTCCCTTATATAAAAGGGCATAGTACTTGCACCTTCCTTGGGCATGTCTCCAGTACACTTCAAATCACTTCTAGATGAGTTATAATACCAAATACAATGTAAATGCTGTGTAACTAGAGGCCAAAACCCCGCAAATCCAAGCTTTGTCTTCTGGAACTTTCTAGAATTGTTTTTCCAACTATTTTCCATCTGATGTTGGTTGAATCCGCAGATGCGGAACCCAAAGATTGTATAATAAGTAAAGGCATTTTATAAATGTGAGGAAGGATCATAGTTTCAACAGGATAGGATACCAGATAAGGAATTAAAATCAATATAAAATGCCTAAACATTTTCCTCTTCTTTCTTGCTCAAAAAAAAAAAAAAAAAGCAGATACTTAAGTAACCACCTAGAAATCCACGTGTAATCTTTGTTCTTTGTCCATGTATCTTGATGGAAAAGGATAAGACACTTATTCCCAGGGCAGAAAGAAGCTCATTTCTCCCAACCCTGATCATTACGACAGAGTCAGTGTGAAGGATGTGAGACAAACATGGCAAAGACTGCAGGGGTTGGAATGAAACTACTGCAGAAGAGCAGTAAAATGCAAACCGAGTCAGACTCATCCGTGAAATATGGAAGAGGGGACTTTAAGGTTCCTGGGGTGGGACAAGGTGGAGAGATTCTGGCTGATGTCACAGCAGGAGATGCCATCAACCACTCATGAAACCCATGACCTCTTCTGAGACCCAGCTCACTCTCCATTTCTTTCTCTTGCTTCTAGGAATTTAATTCAGGTAACATGAGACGTAAACATTCAAGAAGTCTCACCTTCCAGAGCCACTTTCGTGATCGTATAGAAATGCTGCTCTCGGCACAGACCTTGGTGGGACAGGTATTGGTGAGTACGTTTCCAGTGACCACTTGCTAAAAGACTTTAGCCATGACTGTGATGCATGGTCCACGTAAAGGCATCTGCTGTTCCCTGGCGGCCTTTCCCAAAACATCACTACCTCCCAACAGCTGTCTCCCTGCGTCTGTGGTCTCCAACTTACGCTTCTGCTTGCTTTTTCCTTTGGAGTGAAGAGACTCACTTGGCATTGTGTTTTCTATTTGTTGTCAGTCTATCCCCCAGAAGAAAAACTTTATTAGGGCAAAGGTTGTGTGCATTCTGTTCTCCTTGTATGTAGATGGTTTGTTCTCTTTGTAATGTAGATCGATGCCGGGCATATAGCTGATGCTCAAATAATGTTGGTTTGTAGTGGATTCTCTGCTCTGTAAGGGACAGGTATTTCCCCCTCCTTTGATGCTAACAGCTTCCTTTCTTCAGCGTTGACATATATACACTACCATATGTAAAACAGATAGCTAGTGGGAGGCTGCTGTATAGCACAAGGGGTTCAGCTCAGTGCTCTGTGATGACCAGGAGGGGTGGGATGGAGGGGTGGCTGGGACGGAGGCTGAAGAGGGAGGGATGTATGTATGCTAATAGCTGATTAATGTTGTTGTACAGCAGAAACCAACACAACATTGTATAGCTATTGTCCTCCAATTAAAAGTAAATTTTCAAAAGCTAGTCTTTTTTGCCTCTGAATATTTATCATTTACTTCCTATTTTCACCCAGGTAAACTCTGATGCATTAAAATTCAATCCAGGCATCATCCCATCAGGGAAATTTTACCTTATCTCCCTAGCTCTCTTGGTAAAGACTCTGCCTGCAGTGCAGGAGACCTGGGTTCAATTCCTGGGTCAGGAAGATCCCCTGGAGAAGGAAATGGCAACCCACTCCAGTATTCTTGCCTGGAAAATCCTATGGACAGAGGAGCCTGGTGGCTGCAGTCCAGGGGTCACAAAGAGTCAGACACGACTTAGCGACTAAACAGCAACCACCATATTAAGCTAAGAGTTCCCACCTCTAGGTTTCTATCATTTCCACTGTTCTTAAAATTATCTGTGCATAAGCCTGTCTCCCCCCACTGCTCCATGCGCTCCTTGAGAGAAAAAAGACCATGTCAGGGGGATGGGGGGAAGTTTATATCCCATTGTCTGGAAATAGCAGACGCCCTGTAAATGAATATCACCCTGATAATCATTTAATAGTATTGTTTGATCTGAAACATTCAAAATCAGAATCCATAATGTGAGGGTGTGCTGCCATCACGTGGTAACACAGTGGAAGGAGATGTATGTGAACCAACAACGATCATCTTTTGTGATTCATACATCGTTCTTTTCTAGAAAACTCAATGTTACTTAATTCAGATCTAACAGCTTTTAAAACTTAAAGTACATAAATAAAATTGCGTTGATGAACTCTGCAGTGAATACTGAATCATCTGAGAATGTGCCTCTCCTTTTTTTTCTGGTCTCTTTTTTGAAATCCTTAACCCCAAGACCTGTTAAAGAAGGATTTTCTGGTTCTTTTTTTAAAATTTTATCACGGATTTGTTGGTTAGATCTCTTCAAGTGTTCAAATCATGTTAGATTATATGTGGACAATGTTGGAACTAAAGTAGTCAAGGTGACTGGGGTGAGGCAAAAGAGAACTCTACACCATCTACCATATAAGCACTGCGTATACAGAGTGGGTGGCAAGGAGTAAGTGTTGAGTACATGCCAATATATAGTACTTCTTTAATGACGGAAAAATTGTTCTTTTGATCTGACATGGGTTATGATTAAATAGTTGGAAAACAGGAAGCAGAATAGTCTGGCACTGAAAGACAGAATTGAGAGTCTCTGTGAGGGTTCCAAGCAAGTGTGTATGAAAGGATGGGGGGCGGGGAATGGCTCCTTCCTTCCACCCACCCTTCCTTTGTAATTTCCTTTCTTCCTTCTTTCCACAAATATTTATTGTTTGCAACTACATGCGAAGCATATATTCTAGACATGGTGAAAAATGCAGGCAAGAGTCTTACACTTATGGGACTGAAATTCTCGTGGAGGTAGAAATGATAAATATGTACATAAACAGAAAGGATAAATTCAGATGGTTACCAGTGAGAGAATGATGAGGGGTATGTTTGAGAATTTTGGTGGTTTTGGAGTTAGACCACATTAGATGCAGTGATCTGAGAGGAAATCTCTGAAAAGGTAAGATTTGAGCTGATACCTGAAGAATCAGAAGAATAAAGAGATTAAAGAGCAGAAGGAACAAGTTTCCTGTTTGAGAGAAGAGACTTGTGGAAGTAAGGGCTCAAATTACGGTAAATGCCAAATGGGGTTCCTGTGTCAGAGGCCAGGAGGTAGGAGAACAGTGAGGTCTGAGTAGAGATGGGAGGGCCCTGCAATGCGTAGGTTGCTCAAATGGAAGGATTTATTCTGATGCAACAGGGAGTCATTGAGGAGTTTTTAAGAAGCATGGGTTGACACAGTCTAATTATGTTTTAGAAATTCAAGAGGCACTAAAGTTTGAAAATAAAGGAACTGTCAAAGGCAAACTAGTTTGTTTCATGATATACGTGTGTGTGTGTGTGTGTGTGTGTGTTAATGACTCAGTTGTGTCCAACTCTTTGTGCCCCCATGGACTGCAGCATGCCAGGCCTCCCTGGCCATCACCAACTCCCGGAGCTTACCCAAACTCATGTCCATTGAGTTGGTGATGCCATCCAACCATCTCATCCTCTGTCGTCCCCTTCTCCTCCTGCTCTCAATCTTTCCTAGCATCAGGGTCTTTTCAAATGAGTCAGCTCTTCGCATCATGTGGCCAATCCTTACCTACTGGTTAAGGTGATAGAAGCTGCATTTTGTCCAGGGGCAGAAGAGGCTCTGCCCTCCCCCTACTACCTGTGGTACCCAGCCCGGGTAGAGGTGGCCTTGGCCATCTTGTATGCATCACGCTTCCTTTAGATCATCACTGCGGCTCCCAGAAGCCTCCAGCAGCAACCGTGACACTCCTCAGACAACACCATCCACAGGTACTTTTTCCTCTCGAGGCCAGGAAGCCACCACACTGGTCAGCTCGTATCACAGGGGCCTGGTAGGAATGGGCACCTTTGAGGATGGGTCCCCGCCCATCCCAGGCTCAGTTTCTCAGTGCCCCATGCAAGAGAGTGCAGGAATGGAGTTTGATGTCTCTCTGTTCCTCTGCAGAAACAGTGTGGTACTTCTCAGACTGCTTCCTTTCCACACCTTCCTCATTCTGTCCCGGGGTCCTGGCCAATAACTTCAGTTCAGTTCAGTCATTCAGTCGTGTCCAACTCTTTGTGACCCCATGGACTGCAGCACGCCAGGCTTCCCTGTCCATCACCAACTCCCAGAGTTCACTCAAACTCATGGCCATCAAGTTGGTGATGCCATCCAACCATCTCATCCTCTGTCATCCCCTTCTCCTCCCACCTTCAATCTTTCCCAGCATCAGGGTCTTTTCCAATGAGTTGGTTCTTTGCATCAGGTGGCCAAAGTTTTGGAGTTTCAGCTTCAGTATCTATCCTTCCAATGAATATTCAGGACTGATTTCCTTTAGGATTGACTGGGTGGATCTCCTTGCAGTCCAAGGGACTCTCAAGAGTCTTCTCCAACACCACAGTTTAAAAGCATCAATTCTTCAGCGCTCAGCCATACATGACTACTGGAAAAACCATAGTTTTGACTAGATGGACCTTTGTTGGCAAAGTAATGTCTCTGCTTTTTAATATGCTGTCTAGGTTGGTCATAGTTTTTCTTCCAAGGAGCAAGTGTCTTTTAATTTCATGGCTGCAGTCACCATCTGCAGTGATTTTTGAAGCCAAAAAATGTCTCTCACTGTTTTCATTGTTTTCCCATCTATTTGCCATGAAATGATGGGACCAGATGCCATGATCTTAGTTTTGTGAATGCTGAATTTTAAGCCAACTTTTTCACTGTCCTCTTTCACTTTCATCAAGAGACTCTTTAGTTTTTCTTCACTTTCTGCCATAAGGGTGGTGTCATCTGCACATCTGAGGTTATTGATATTTCTCTCGGCAATCTAGATTCCAGCTTGTGCTTCTTCCAGCCCAGCGTTTCTCATTATGTACTCTGCATATGAGAAAATAAGCAGGGTGACAATATACAGCCTTGACGTATTCCTTTTCCTATTTGGAACCAGTCTGTTGTTCTATGTCCAGTTCTAACTGCTGCTTCCTGACCTGCATACAGGTTTCTCAAGAGGCAGGTCAGGTGGTCTGGTGTTCCCATCTCTTTCAGAATTTTCCACAGTTTATTGTGATCCACACAGTCAAAGGCTTTCGCATAGTCAAGAAAGCAGAAATAGATGTTTTTCTGGAATTCTCTGCTTTTTCAATGATCCAGAAGATGTTGGCAATTTGATCTCTGGTTCTTCTGCCTTTTCTAAAACCAGCTTGAACATCTGGAAGTTCACGGTTCACGTATTCCACAGTTCGTTTCCTCCTAAATCATCATGTTGGTCAATTTCCTGATCACTGGGCTTATTTTCGTCACTGGAGCAGCTTGGATGAGCTTGGTTTTCCCGAGCTCGTGCTCACACTTCCTCCCCAGTCGGCTCTGCCGAGGGCCACCAGTCATCTTTCTTGTCAACCTGGAGATTGCTGAACCGTGAACCTTGGCGGCCTCATCTGGCCGGGCGCAGCCTAGAAGCCACATCACGGTACTGCGCATGCCCAGCTCAGTCCCACTGCGCCTGCGCAGCCTGCACCTGGCCAGTCATCTGGGCTGAGTGCTTTTCAACAGGTTATTCAGTTGAATTTCATTTATAAAAACTTCTTCCTCCGAGCACGTCTTTGGTCACATCTCATAGGCCTTGGCAAGTGATATTCTGGTTTTTAGAAACGCCTGATCGTCTTTAAGTTGTTTTAAGTTTTAATTTTGATTTCCTGTTGGATTCCTATTCTATTGAGAAAAAGCATGCGTGCTTTTGTTTCCTTAGGAATGGAAAACTCTCTTTTCTATTTTGGTGGAATTGATGGACCAAGAATATCACTGCCTTTATGATCTCTAGTTGATGAAATTTATGGGGAAATTCTTTGTTACCTAGTACATGGTCAATTTTTATTACTGTGTAATGGACTTTTGAGAGAATGTTTATGGTTTGACATATAGGCACTATAATTATATGTATTTTCCCTACCCTTAATTAATTGCTGACTGCTTGAAAAGGGCATGTCCAAATTTTTCATTCATGATTTTATAGTTTTATCAAATATCTTGCATTTCTATCAGATTTAGATATTTTATATAGCATCAATTGATGCATAGTTACCTATTGTATATCCATGGTTGATAGTGCATTTTACTAATATGAAATATCCATTTTTGTCACATTGACTAGGTGTTTTTTGTCACATTGAGTGGGGATTTTTTGTAGTTTTTTTTTTTTTTTTTAAAACTCCTGGCATGTTTTGGGATATAATATTAGCATGTAACATTGCTTTCTTTTTATTCATACTTGATTGGGATGTCTTTGCCCAGCGTCTTTCAGTCTTTATGTCTTATTTCCTCTTATGTGTCTCTTTAAATATCATGTAGCTGGATTTTTGTGTTTATTGATTTAAGAATACATTTATTTGTTAATTTACCAGGAGGATTTAATTATTTTCCTTTATGGTGATCTGTTTTGTTGGTCTTTATAATATTTAGAGATTGAATTTACTGCATAATAGGCTATCTAAATATCTGTGGCTTAAGCAAACAAACGGGAGTTCTGTTAGTAAGAAAAGGGAGAGTGGGTGTTGGATAAACAACTAAAACCTTTGTAACGTATTTGTTCCTTACTGGGAAGGCAAAATGACATGGTGATTGAGAATTTTGAAAGACATGAACTTAAAACATTGGCTTCTGCACTTCATCTTGAGCAGATTAATTTTTCCCAAACTGAACTTCTTTCATATAATGTGAATCAGATCAGATCAGATCAGTCGTTCAGTCGTGTCCGACTCTTTGTGACCCCATGAATCGCAGCACACCAGGCCTCCCTGTCCATCACTAACTCCTGGAGTTCACTCACACTCACGTCCATTGAATCAGTGATGCCATCCAGCCATCCCATCCTCTGTCGTCCCCTTCTCCTCCTGCTCCTAATCCCTCCCAGCATCAGAGTCTTTTCCAATGAGTCAACTCTTCGCATGAGGTGGCCAAAGAACTGGAGTTTCAGCTTTAGCATCATTCCTTCCAAAGAAATCCCAGGGCTGATCTCCTTCAGAATGGACCGGTTGGATCTCCTTTCAGTCCAAGGGACTCTCAAGAGTCTTCTCCAACACCACAGTTCAAAAGCATCAATTCTTCGGTGCTCAGCCTTCTTCACAGTCCAACTCTCACATCCATATAACCTTGACTATAAACTTCCTTAAAATGCTGCAGGGAGTATTGTAAACCCTTCATTCAGTTAAGTTCAGTTGCTCAGTCGTGTCTGACTCTGCGACCCCATGGACTGCAGCACACCAGGCTTCCCTGTCCATCATCAACTCCAGGAGTTTCCCAAACTCATGTCCACTGAGTTGGTGATGCCATCCAACCATTTCATCCTCTGTCGTCCCCTTCTCCTCCTGCCTCTGATCTTTCCCAGCATCAAGGTCGTGGGTGTACTAAATACTGACAATTGGATGATATCTACATTCCTTATTTGTTGAGGTGAGTGAAATTTGCTCAGTCGTATCCAATTCTGCGACCCCATGGACTATACAGTCCATGGAATTCTCTAGGCCAGAATGCTGGAGTAGGTAGCCTGTCCCTTCTCCAGTGGATGTTAGTGACCCAGGAATCAAACCGGGGTCTCCTGCATTGCAGGTGGATTTTTTACCAACTGGTCCTCATTTGTTGGTTTTTATTAATTTTATTTCTTTTGCATTTTTGGGGTAATATGAATGGCATTTATTTTAAAAGTCAAACTTTTCCAAAACTTAATTAGAAGAGTACTACTGTTTTTCAGAGAAGGCAATGGCACCCAACTCCAGTACTCTTGCCTGGAAAATCCCATGGATGGAAGAGCCTGGTAGGCTGCAGTCCATGGGGTGGCTAAGAGTCAGACACGACTGAGCAACTTCACTTTCACTTTTCACTTTCATGCATTGGAGAAGCAAATAGCAACCCACTCCAGTGTTCTTGCCTGAAGAATCCCAGGGATGGAGGAGCCTGGTGGGCTTCCGTCTATGAGGTCGCACAGAGTCGGACACGACTGAAGTGACTTAGCAGCAGCAGTACTGTTTTTATAATTTTGCAAATGTCTTTACTGTCTGGTCTAGTTCAAGACAGCTAGAATCTTAAATTTGTTTCTACAGGCAGTATGTTGTTTTGAAACATGCCAAGAAAACCCAGCTTCATGTAGGTCTGTAGTTAGAAAATAAATGCTGCTGCTGCTGCTAAGTCGCTTCAGTCGTGTCCGACTCTGTGCGACCCCATGGACCACAGCCCACCAGGCTCCCCTGTCCCTGGGATTCTCCAGGCAAGAACACTGCAGTGGGTTGCCATTTCCTTCTCCAAAACATGAAAGTGAAAAGTGAAAGTGAAGTTGCTCAGTCATGTCCGACTTAGCGACCCCATGGACTGCAGCCCACCAGGCTCCTCCATCCATGGGGATCTCCAGGCAAGAGTACTGGAGTGGGGTGCCATTAAATGATCTCACAGATTTCCTTTGAGAAGCCTTTGGGATTCCTGGAGCTGAGTCCTCAGATCACACTTTGATAATACGCCGAGGTCCAGCCCCGGCTGATCCAGGGTATTCGAAGGGGAGACGGCATCGGCGACTATTTATTTATTTATTTATCAAAGATATAAAGAATAATAGAATGAGGATAGCTCAGTAGGAATTCAGTGGAGAAAAGAAGCTGAGTAGCTTGGTCTACGCGGAAAATCAATATAACCTGTGACATCAGGTTAGCTCTGACCACGGAGGCCACAGGCACCCTCTCGAATAGCGGAAGGTGCCCCACCTTAGACACCTTCTCGAGTGGGTCTTAGAAGCCCAGGCAAATAAATGGTCGCAGAGGATATCCACGCTCCAGATGGAGACTCAGCTGGAAGTTAAGGGGAAGAATGACATGGGGAGACCAAGCGTTGGTGAGCAAGGCCCGTAGCTTTATTTTCAACAGGGGCTTTTATACGCTAAGTTACACATAGAGGATAATAGGGGATGCAAAGTCAGCAGTCTTTGATCCTTATCAAAAACTAGGGTTTCTATCCTGCAAATTTATCGTATACAAATGGTTTAGGTGATTTACATCATCTTCTGGCCAGAAGGCCTATTAACATTTTATGACTCTTGACAAAGACTTATCAACAAAGACTTATTTTCTCTAAGAGTAATTATTTTAAGGTTTGGCGCCATCTTCCGAAGATAAAATTGCATTCCTATAGGGCGGATGTGTAATGGGTTTACAACAAAGGAAAGAATTTATTACCTTAAGGGTCTAAAATTACTAACACCAAGGCCACTACTTATTTTTTCTACATACCAACTATATTAATTAATACACATTCAAGGATACAATTCAGGGGATGTGAAAACTTGGCAACAAGCATTGGCTCATCAATGAAATCTTTTACTAGTTTTATTCTGACAGTTTCTAACTCTCTGAGAGGCTCTAAGCTATTTGAATATCTTAAGCTTCCCGTGCCTCTCGAAGCTGGGAGACTGTAAACAATCGTGTGCATAGCTGTAGGAGTCCAGGTAAACTTGTCAGGTGAGTTAGAGAGCTATCTGAGGGGTTTGGATTTAAACACTCCTAATGCCCAGGAACTTTATTAATTGGAGCTGTAAGTTAACTCTTTGACAGAGAGAGCGAGATGGTGGTGGGGGACAGCCCCCAGTAAAGTCAGAGGTGAGAGCACAAAGCAATAAAGTAGGCAGACTCTGGTTTTTTGGGGGTAGATGCTCGAGAATATCCAGGGGGACTCCTGAGGCTCGATCCCGCCTCTGTGTATGCCGAGCCTCCTTCCTCATGACCTTTGTCACGAGTGGAATGTCTCTCGCCGGCTCCCGGCAATAGTATGTGGAAGGAATGTGCAGTTTGGGACCAGAGAGGGCAGAGGGCTTTACCTAGCTCTGGGCTCATCCCCTGCCTCGTTCCCCCAGAGGCCTGTGTTTGCCTGGCAGCATTAACTTCTGGCCTGTGAGCTCTGAATCCATCAGCCTACGGCATCAAGGGGAGCCACTGGTGCGTCTCCACCCTCCCAGGTGAGGTGGCTTAGATTACAGTGTTGCAACTGGCCTGACCATGTTGTAAGTGGCCATGGAACAGCAAACAGACCCACTATTAGTATTCCCATGACAGATTTCTGGATTTCAGCTACCTGTTCTGCCTATCTGTTTTGGATGTGGTTGTTGGTTTAAACCCCTCTCAGTGTTAGTGACAAGCCTCTAGCAGTTGGGCTGAATTAACTGTGGTTAAGTCAGTACACAAGTGGCCTCGTGAGTGTTGAAATTGTTATTGTTGTTGTTGCTTTGTCGCTAAGTCGTGTCTAACTCTTTTGCAACTCCATGGACTGTAGCCCACCAGGCTCTTCTGTCCATGGGATTTCCCTGGCAAGATTATTGGAGTGGGTTGCCATTTCCTTCTTCGTCTTTTGCATCTTTTGACTTGGGTTTTTCCATTTTTAATAGAATATCATAAGCGTTTCAGTAAATGAAGTTCAGAATAAACTCCCCACCTATATTTCTCTCCAATCATACCTCTGCGTGTTTTATATCTGTATACTGCTCTCCCATGAGACTATTGGCACATTTTTCCTCCACACCACCCCTCTTTCCTTCCTGAAATTGTTGAATTAATCTGAACATTCAGTTCCAGAATGCTACTGTTTTTTAGGGGCTTTGTTTTGTTTTGTTTTTGGCTTTTAGCATTGTACAACTCGTTAGATTTCCTTCTTAATATTTTCTTTAGAGTTAAAAATTCCATTAATTTTACCTGTTTTATTAGGCATCACTTTTCTTACGTAACTTATTTTAACTTTCTATTTTTTTTTTTCTTGAGTACTTGCCACAGTTGTTTGCAAGGGAAACTGTAGGTGTGTACTTTCTGAATTCTTGGATGTCCAAGAATTCTTTTCTGTTGCTCTCAGAAGTAAACTATAATTTGGCTGGGTTTAGAATTCTTGGCTTATAATCCTTTTCCCTAAAATCTCTGGAAGTGCTGTTCCAAAGTGTCCTGGCTCCTTAAGGATACTTGCTAGATGCATGTCCTTGCTTCTAGTCTCTGAATCCCGCCTCTCTCCTCTGCTTTGGCATGTGAGGCTAGTGCTCAGCAGCCACAGGTCCCTTGTCAGCTCCCTTGTGCTCTAGAGTGGGGGGAGGAACTGCTCCTTCTGTGTTTTGCGTCTGTTTTTTTTCAGCCTCACTTCATCAAAGTTTTTTCACTCCAGCAGCCATGTCTGGTTTCCATTTCCAGTTTTTGCCAACACTGCTGGAACCAAAGCTCACTAGCCAATCCAGGACACCTCCGCCCAAGTCTGAAGCCCACCTCCAAAGGGCACCTCTTTTAAGATGCTAAATACTGAGAATCCTGACCTTTCTTTGTTGATCTCCCAGCACCCGGGGGTACAGCTTCTTGCAATACTGCCTATGTTACCCCATGTTCCTCTGCCTTTCCAATCCTCCAGTACTGTTTCACAGATTTTTAGAATTTCACCGGAACACTAATGGGAATTCTGAAATGTTTGATTATATATTCTGTGTTCACTCTTTCCCTGGAAGTTATGTAGTCTGTTTTGTCGGCCCGATCTTCCTGTTTTCTTATCCTTTCTATGTAATTGTCAATTTTCTGTTGTCTGCTCATTTTCACAAAGGAAGATCTAGGGTTTTCATAGCGCCGCTTGTCAACTGCATTGGCGGCTGTTTGTATTCTGAAGACACCCATAACCATCCACCAGCTGAACAGGGGTTTTAAGCTACACTGGGGTTTCCCAGGTGGTTCAGTGGTAAAGAATCTGCCTGCCAGTGCAGGAGATACAGGAGACATGGGTTCGATCCCTGGGTCGGGAAGATCCCTTGGAGAAGGAAATGGCAACCCACTCCAGTATTCTTGCCTGAAAAACCCCATGGACAGAGGAGCCTGGTGGGCTACAGTCCCTGGGGTCTCAGAGAGTTGGACTGAGCATGCACACACGCAGGTAGAAATCAAAGCCCAGATGGAGGGCTTCCCACCTCTCCCAGCCAGCCAGCACTTCCAGACTCTGCTCCTTCAACCCAAGGGAAATTCCTAAGTCTTCGCAGAATATCTCCCATTTTCACCTGAACAGCCTTCACAAGCTGTTAGCTCCCAGAGCGTTACTCTGCTTTGGTACACATTTTTTTGTTTGTTACACATAATTTCTGGATCATCCTTTTTACATTTACATCCTTTTTACTTTTTACATGAAGTTGATGTTCTTCTTGAATAAAGCTAAAATTTCCCTCTTTTATTTATTTTTTTGTTAATTTCTATGTTGTGGATTGCTGTAAATATATGGCCTTGCCACCATATTTCTGGAGATTTGTCAATACATGATTTACACATAAATAATCACTTATGGAATTTAGCCTTGGAGAAAAATATGTAATTATATGTAAGGAGAAGGAAAAATATTTCATGAAAACTATTAATAATGATTAATCTACTGATATATATATATATATATATTATATATATTCACCCCCAACATATTTTCCTGAACTTCAGACTACATTTGCAACTGAATATCTCCATGAGACCCACTAACTTAGTGATGTCTCCATTGATTCATGATTCAGATGTTAGAACTGACAGTAAGAGTTGAGATCCCAAGAAAAATAGATGTCAGTAACTCCCAGTAAGCTACAGCTTCTGCCACTTACAAAGCAGTTGAAAGAAAACCATTTGAAAGTCTTAGCATCTTGACCAATCCCATGTAAATCAGGGTAAATTGGGAATTGGAGGGAGCTCTTATTGTGGCGGGGTGGTGGTTGGGGCCGGGGGGCATGGGACTTTCCTCTCCTGGCAAGTGATAGACCACTTAGAAAGATCAGATTGCATCTCTTAGAACTTTGGGGATGCAGAAGCTGAGTCTGGTTCATTGGTGAAGAGAGATGGCCACCCTGAAGACAATCGGTCCTTAAGGAAAGCCCCATGCCCCCCGCCCCAACCACCACCCCACCACAATAAGAGCTCCCTCCAATTTCCAATTTACTGATCACCTCCTCTTGGCAGAGAACTCAAATTCTGGTTCTGGTCTGGTCTGATTTCTGGTAGGGCCGAGTTCCAGTCCTCCCTTCTCTGGAGTCCCAGAGAAAAGTCCCATAACGCCTGGGTATCTGCAGGTGGCAGGAGACGTCTGTAAGGCCACCCCTTTCAGCACCCCCCCACCCCTGCCTCCTCCTCCTTCTTCTTTCAACTTGGCTTCCTTTCCTCTCTTGAAATGTTTGATGTTAGTACTTGGATCTGAAGTTCTGTGTCTCTATAGGAGGTTTTCTGAGAGACTGTATTCTTGTATTTAAGGGCTTCCCTGGTGGTGCAGAGGTTAAAGCGTCTGCCTGCAATGTGGGAGACCTAGGTTCAATCCCTGGGTCAGGAAGATCCCCTGGAGATGGAAATGGCAACCACTCCAGTATTCTTGCCTGGAGAACCCCATGGATGGAGGAGCTTGGTGGGCTACAGTCCACGGGTCGCAAAGAGTCGGACACGACTGAGCGACTTCACTTTCCTTTCACTTTCACTTTTCTAGTGTTTCTTGGGGCACAGGGTGCTCGAGCTGGTCCCTGGGCCAGACATGGGTCACGGGGGAGAGTCTTCTGGAACCTGTCCAAGTAGGCCTCTGGAGGGAGGAGTCCCAGCAGAATCAGGAGTGGGAAGTGCACTGAGAAAGGAGTTGTGAGCAGCCAGCGAGAGAAGATGCTTCCACTCAGCGCAGGAGAACCTCAGTGGGGACACTTAGCTTTAAATATTATCTAGATGGCAGCCAGTCTGCCCCCTCACCTTGCACTTCTGATCTTTTCAATTGCTCTCCTTTCTTTTCCTAGCACGCATCTTCTCACATATCACCTACGGTACGTGTTAATTACTTCATTGTCCAGACCCTGAGCTCCATAGGGCAGGGATCTTTGTGTATATTTGTGACAGATATATCCCAATCCCCAGAATGATTCTTGGGGCATGAGAGGTACGAAACAAATAGCTGTTGAATTAAATTAAATTAAATCGGGATCTCTACAGAGCAATGAATCAACCCAGGAAAGCAAACTAACACCTCCCTTGCCTGGAGAGCCCAAGGGTGAGAGCCTAGTGATCTAACACCAGCCAGGTCCAACATTTCTGGCTGTTACCTGTCCTACCTCCCCTTTCAATTCACTGCCTGACACTGATCATGAATCTCAAGTCTCTAGAGGCCAGAGGCAGCCTAGTTACTAGGCTGGTGCTGCTACTGCGGCTAAGTTGCTTCAGTCGTGTCCGACTCTGTGCGACCCCATAGACAGTAGCCCACCAGGCTCCCCCGTCCCTGGGACTCTCCAGGCAAGAACACTGGAGTGGGTTGCCATTTCCTTCTCCAATGCATGAAAGTGAAAATTGAAAGTGAAGTCGCTCAGTCGTGTCCGACTCTTCACGACCCCACGGACTGTAGCCTACCAGGCTCCTCCATCCATGGGATTTTCTAGGCAAGAGTCCTGGGATGGGTTGCCATTGCCTTCAACTAAAAAACAAAAAAGCTTAATAGAGAAAAGACATTGACCACTTTTCAAATACAGGTAGCCTGTCCAAAAGGCACCTGAGTTGGAGGGGAGTGAAGCTTTAATTGTAAATAAAATTCTGAGTTTTACACTGGACTGAACATATTTTTTTTAATGTTTGGAAACTAGAACTAACTGATTGTGTATAATTGATCTAAAAAATCACGGAGGCTGCAAAAGATTTCATCCAAATGCACTGAAGATTCTGAATGGGTAGATTTCTCATTGCACTCCACAAGTTCTTATTTTACAGACCGGATACATTGGCAAGTTCAAGCACTTGTTCTTCTCTTCTCACTTTATAGCACATTCTCTCCTGTCAAGAGTCTGATCGTCCTTTAGAGGGGCAGGTTTGGGACTGTTTCTTCTCCACCATCACTGGCAATTCAAATTCAGAGTCTGTATGCCATGGCCCTCATTTTCTAGCGTGTAATAAAGTGAATAACACATATTAAGCACTATAAATGTTTGGTGAATGCGTGAGTGAACGATAGGACTTCCAGAGCTCAGAAAACCTTAGAAGCAGCAGAAAGGACCAATTGTTTATTCTGAACTGTGTGAAAATTAAAATTAAGGAAGTTATGGGAGGATACAGGTTCATTTATTGATTATAGTAAAGGTCCAGTCAGTTTTTATTTAAATTTGTCATTTATTTAATTTTTTTTATTGTTGTAAAATTCACATAACATAAAACATATGCTCCTAGCCATACTCAGCTGGAAAGCTCAGTGGCACTAAGTATAGTCACATTGTTGTGACTCTCACCATCATCTGTCTCCCAAATTTCACCTTCCTAAACTGAAACTCTGTCCCCATTGAACACTAACTCCCCATCCCCCCCACCCACCCCTCTCCCAGCACCTACCAATGTACTTTCTGACTCTATAAATTCAACTTCTCCAGGCATGTCATACAGGTGGACTCAAACAGCATTTGTCTGAACCAATCCATTTTTCTTGAATGAATGAATGAATGTTTGAAAAAATGGCCACAGATATATAAGGAAGGGAAAAAGGGAAAACATAATTTTGTTGGTATGTTTATTCATCTATGTTCATGTTAACAAAATGGATCTGTACATCTCTCTCTCTCTTTTTTTTTTTTTTTCCAGGTTATCCTTGTCTTTGTCCTAAGCATCGGGTCTCTTATAATCTATTTCATCAACTCTACTGAGTGAGTAAATTTCCCCAGTCTTGTCTGCTTATATCAGTAGGCTGCCAGCTAATTTGGAATTTTCTCTCAGGAATAATGTTTAATATACTTTCACAGATACTCACACACAGAAGCTCATAAAAAAGGATAAGTGTTTCGTTTCCCCCAGAAAGTACTAAACCCAGCTCCACACACACATACACACACACACACACAAATGCATGCGTTTCCTCTGTATCCTGTCATTCTGCACTGCTAGAAGCTGGGGTGCTGTGCATAAGACTGTTTTAGTTTCTGGGACTACAAGCCTCTAGCTGTTACCCCTCCTTTGGATCCTCTATGTGGGCCATACAGCCTTTGGGCTCCTTAGGTGTTGACGCAGAAGTTCGGTAGGCATTTCAGCGTTTCTCATAGATTTCAGACAAGTTTGGATGGTCTTGAGAAAATTCTAGCCCTCGTCAGGAACATAGGAGCACATTATCCTGTGTTCTTCCCTGCAGGCACTCCCCTCACTTCTGCCACAGTCATGACAGCCTCTGGGACACAGCCCAACAGAGTCTGAACTCCATGCTGATCCTCTGGGAACTGTACTGGGCTCCAGCTAAAGTAAAATGAGATTACAGGGCCACACAAGTCAGGCAACTTCAGAGATCTTACAAAAACTAGTCATCTTTGCTTCGTGAATTCCTTACTGATCTATTAGGAATGTTTTCTTGGAATTTGGTTCAGATCAGTTCATTTGACCTGGAGTAGCTCTCTCTCAGAAGTATACTGAAGCCAAAATGTCCTGGCTGGGTAGATGGTCTTGCAAACCTTAAAAAGCCATGTAAGCCATGTGCCGCTCAATCCCATTGATAAAATGGAAATGCAACCAACAAACCCTATGAAAAGAAGAGCAGGTAATTCTGTTTTTCTTAGCTCCATTCATAGTGCGGTGGTTTTGTTCATGCAGACCTCTGCTCCCAAGAGAAAAGTAATTTCCTCGAGATGTGCACATAAGAGTCTGGGTTGACCATTCATGGTAAATAAATAGAAAATTGCCCACCTATTCTCTATTGTGTCCTCTGTGGTCACAGCTTTTAAAATGTCCATCTTTATAAACTGTCCTTGTTTCTTTTCTAGCCCAGTAAGAAGCTGTTCTTCATACAAAGACAGAACCATCCCGATTGATTTGACCTTCAACGCTTTCTTTAGTTTCTATTTTGGGCTGAGAGTAAGTACCTATACCTATCGAATGTTGGAGTAAACAGAGGTGCTCACTGGCATGTCCAGAAGAGATCTGTGTGATACTAGGAGATGCCTTCCTCAGACAATCTGCCTCGGCTCTCAGGCTCTACAGCCAGAAGGTCTGGGTCCTGAATTGTCAAAGTTATAATGAGACCCCAAAACTCTCTCCTGCGCTTGAGCCTGTAAACCAGGCCAACAATGTCAGCATGAGTGGAAAGGATTCCTTTAGAAAATATCATCGTCCTGTCATCCTGAATTTTTCTCACTGGCTTCCCACCTGCCACCGAGTAAGAGCAACTAGTAATCACAAAATAGCAGAACCTGGGTAAGAAGCCTCTGAAATTGTCATCTGCTCCACTGATGGCTTCTGTGCCATATAACTCCATAAAATACTCTGTGCTTTTAACTTTGTTGCATTCATATATTCAGTAGTTCTCTCATTCCACAAGCAATTTTTGAGGGCCCACCCTAGATCTAGATTTTAGATTTATCTATTCCATGTTTTAGAGAGATGTGTATGTATATATACATATATATGTACACACACTCTCACATATGTACATATATACGTGCAAACATGTGTACACATATATGTGTATAAATATGCATGTATTTTTAAGGATATATATGTATTTCTATGACCTCGCTTCAAAATTTATTCAACCGCAATAGCCATCACAATCTTATTTTTATAGCAGATCCTCCCTTCTGGAAGTGCTTCCTTTCTTAATCTAAATAGGGAAATTCATAAACACAGCCTTGGCCAGCCGAACTTGTAGACCTTTTCTATTGAAGACCACACATAAATATACATTATCTGTTGTGTGTCTGTGCTCAGTCAGTCATGTCCGACTCTTTGCGACCCCATCAATTGTAGCTCACCAGGCTCCGCTGTCAGAATTTTCCAGGCAAGAATACCAGAGTGGGTTGCCATTTCCTCCTCCAGGGGAATCTTCCTAACCTTGGGATCAAACTTGCATCTCTTGCCTCTTCTGCACCCACAGGCAGATTCTTCACCACTATGTCACCTACATAGTTCTATAAATACATATCAGTGTATATGCATATATATATATATATAATGTATGTATGTGATACAATGAGTTCAGGGCTTCAGTTAATGAATGAAAAGTACCTGGAAAAAGCCACTTTAGTGTTCACTGTAAAATTCTTGAGGGTAACAGAATTCAGGGTCTTGTGCTTTTATTTCATAGTTTCTGGCAGCAGATGACAAGGTCAAGTTCTGGTTGGAGATGAATTCGATTGTAGACATCTTTACCATCCCACCCACCTTTATTTCTTATTACTTGAAGAGTAACTGGCTAGGTAAGTGAATTGTGGGAGTTAGAAGCAATTTCCAAAAAAATTTTAAAAAAACCCTCAACATTCATTCCGAAGTATTCTTTATTTACTTTCAAAGCCCGTGTGCACTCAGTTGCTCAGTCATGTCTGACTCTGCGACCATATGGACTGTAGCCCGCCAGGCTCCTCTGTCCATGGGATTCTCCAGGCAAGAATACTGGAGTGGGTTGTCATGCCCTCCTCCAGGGGATCTCCCTGCCCCATGGACCGAACCCTCATCTCTTGCATCTTCTACATTGGCAGGTGGATTCTTTACTACTGCGCCACCTAGGAAGCCCCCATTTAAAGCCTAATTTCCATTAAAAAAATTCCTCACCATGTTTGTATGGTTTTGTAATGTATTTTCAGAACCCATTTTTTTCATCCCAGCCCCTAGTGATGGGCCTGATGTCATCTGATATCTAAGGTTTTTATTGTTTAGGGATTATCTGCTCCTGGAGGGAAATCACCACCCAACATCACCACCCACCTCGGCACCTTTGTGCTAGGATCCCACGTGACGGGAGAGGTGAAGAGCCTCCCAGATCTAAAACCTATAAATCCTCATATCCAGATATGCGGTGACCTGTTAGAGATTTTTTAAATTAGTTACTTTGTCTTTAAGGTAGTTGTATTGACAGTACATGAGCCTGCTGTGGCCTTTGTCAGTTTTTATGTAATCATATTATTTATTATCTACAAAAATATTCCTTACTGATGCTGTTATCAAACCACATAAATGCAAATAGCATGCAAACCCTGGGGAGTGTATCACAGAGATTCTGCAGTCAGGAATTTAAGTGGTTTGCGGATCATTTGCTCTCCATTCTAAAAAAGAGTTAAACAGAGTAAAATGTGAGTTGTGCTTATTACATGCTTTGTAGTAATGATAATTCTCAGCAGCACTTTGAGGTGGGTATCATTATAACTCCCATTTTACAGATGAGGAACCAGAGGAGCTAAGGGTGTTGCTTTAGATGACAATAGCCATTAAGTGAATCAGGATTTGAACTAGTCCTCATGGTCTTAAACTGATGACATTGTGATATATTTGAGCATTTCAGGGAGAGAGAACATGAACAGTCCTAGGTGTGGGGTAGTTCAGACTGAAGCTTTCTTTTTTGATTGCTTTTAGGTTTAAGGTTCTTACGAGCATTGCGGCTGCTGGAACTCCCTCAAATCTTGCAAATTCTGCGAGCCATCAGCACCAGGTAAATGCCAGGCCTGCCCCAAGTATGCCTTACTCGTTTGGATTAGGAAATTCAAATGTTAACTGAACCTTCAACTCAGCTCATTTCCCATCAGAAACTTCAGCGGAAACGTCATGAAATCCCTCACTTCCCAAGGTAGCATTCGCTTACTTTTCTCCCATTGCATTAACCTCACACACTGGCTGGAAATTTGCAATCATCTTAAAGAGTTTGTTTCTTCTTTGTTTCTTGGACCTGCAGTGTATCCGTTCATTTAGGCTTTAACTCTTCCCCCTCCCCCCAAGTTTTTTTTCTTAAATCAAAGCAATTCAGACAAAATAGACTTTAAAATAATGACTGTTAAAAGAGACAAAGATCACATAATGATCAAAGAGACACAGACTAGATAACGATCAAAGGTTCAATCCAAGAAGATAAGAGTTGTACACAGGAATGTACTCAACATAGGAGCACATCAATACTTAAGGCAAATGCTAACAGCCATAAAAGGGGAAGTCAACAGTAACACAATAATAGTGACTTTAACCCCCCATTTATGCCAATGGACAGATCATCTAGATGGAAAGTTAATAAGAACACACAAGCCTTGAATGATGCATTAGACCAGATAGACTTAATACTTACAGGGCATTCCATCCCAAAGCAGCAGAATACACTTTCTTCTCAAGTGCACACAGAACGTTCTCCAGGGTAGATCACATCTTGGGCTACAAATAAAGCCTCAGTAAATTTAAGAAAATTGAAATTATATCCAGCATCTTTTCTGACCATAACGCTATGAGATTAGAAGTCAATTACAGGAAAAAAAAAAAAAAACTATAAAAAATACAAACACATGGAGGCTAAACAATATTTTACTAAATAATCAGTGGATCACCAAAGAACTCAGATACTTTAATTCTACACATTCATTGTCATGAAATACACCACAGCTGTCTAGGAATGTATGACAGTTTCTCCAAGCCTGAGAGCTGCCCAGTAGCAGCAATGAACTCATTCTTACAGAAATAGAATCATTTAAATGTCTCCACAAAATTAAAATTACAGTTACAAAAAAAAATCCAAATATTGGGTTGGCCAAAATGTTCATTTGGGTCTTTCTGTAACATCTTATGGAAAATTCCGAACAAACCTTTTGGCCAACCCAGCACCTTTAAGCTCCAGTCCTGTTAAAGCTGTAAGCATTTTGGTCTAACATTACCTACGCACCATCTCCATGACCCTGCATTCTCACTAGAAGCATCATCAAATAGTTCTGGCCAGCTGGGTCTCACTGCTATAAGTTGATGCTTTGTGGAGAAAGGGCTGTTTTTGTGGGACAGGCAGCCTTGCTGAGAACCCCAGAGATTTCAGCTAAACTCGGAGGCTTTCCTTAGGAGACAGGAGCTTGTTTGATCTTCTTCCTCCAAGGATCCTCTTGTGAGTTTAGCGATATGGAGCTTAATTTCTGTAATCCACTTCCATTTCTTCATTTAATCCATTTCTCCATTAATCCATTTCTTCATTTCTGTGATCCACTCAAAATTTTATTTTGCAAATCCACTCTCTGGCTTCTTGAGATTGTGCCTTTGGTCAATATAATATCAGGCTAGGGATCATCCCCCAGAATCTACCAAGGGTTTTGAACAAAAGTGTGTCACGGGGCTGTGCTTCTCCACCTGTAAGGTGTATATGCATAAGGAGAGGGGATCCAGGAATATTGCAGATCAGAGATAAAGGCAGGGCCTGGGACTCTGCATTTCCAGGATGCTCCCAAGGAAGGTGTATCATTGCTCTTGGTCTAGAAGCAAGCTCTGAGGAGCAGGAGTTTAGAGGATGAGGTATTTGTATTGTTCTGGAACCTGCCAGAACCCAGCAACACTCCTTCTTCCCCTAGCAATTCAGTGAAGTTTTGCAAGCTGTTATCCATCGTTCTGAGCATCTGGTTCACGGCTGCAGGATTCATTCACCTGGTGAGCATCTCATCCAACCCTGTGATGTTGCTGGTGAGCATGCATGTCTTTTCTGTGAAAAATGGAGGCAAATCTCCCGAGCTCCTGTCTCCATCATTGTGATCAGCGTGAGGTCTGTCTTTTTACCTCCTTTGGGTGGGTTTTCTCCACTCCATATTTCTCACAAGCATATATCTCCTGCACTCACAGTATCGATGTGTCTTCTCCAAACTCTCAAAACCTGTTCTTAGAGAAGGATTTAATAAGTGCATTCATCTAAAGTATAAGCAACAGGTAAAATGTATCACTGTATCATAGGGTTTCCAGCAATTTGAAAAAGAATAAAGGATCAGAGAAATAAAGAGATAAAGAAGTAAAGACATAATAAACAATGTTATAAATTATAATGAGTATATTGTACACTTACATATAATATAATAATATAAATAGTAATGTGTGTTTAGTCCCTCAGTCATGTCTGACTCTTTGTGACCCCATGGACTTAACTTTCCCCTATGGAGCCTGCCAGGCTCCTCTGTCCATGGGATTCTCCATGCAGGAATACTAGAGTGGGTTGCCATTTACTTCTCCAATAAATAGTAATAAATGATATAAATATCATTATAAAAAATAAATAGAGAAATAAATACAGGGTCAGAGAGAATTTCGTACTTAGAAAAGCTGGAGAGTTGCAGGGGGAGCAGTTGCTGAGTTGCAAAGGGGAGTTTGGGGACTTTCTTGGTCCTCCTGGAATCAATCTGTGTATGCAGCTGCCTCCTTTGTCTACAAGAAAGATTAGCTCTCATCTCACATAATCAGCAACATAATAAATGGATTTCAGCAATAGGAAAGAAACTCCTGGACTTAACTGCTCCAGGAAAGTTGAGGAGAGGTCATTAGAAAATGCAGAAGTTAAAGTGGGCTGCTAAAAGCTTGCAAAGGCCTTTGAGAAAAGCAAAGCAAAACAAAAAACAGACCAGAAGTCTTTTCTACTTGAGCTCTTCTCTCAAAAATCCATTTCAAAATAACAAGAAAAAGGAAAAAATAAGTAAAAAAAAAAAAAACTTAGCCATGTTCAGTTCATCAAGGAAAATGTCAAACACCAAATGTGTTTGGTATTTCAAGAAACAAACTACAATGCACAAAATAGGTAAGCAAGAAGTATTTACTTTATAGGGCTCCCCAGGAGGCACTAGTGGTAAAGAACCCACCTACCAGTGCAGGGGATGAAGGAGACGTGGGTTCAATCCTTGGCTCAGGAAGGTCCCCTGGAGAAGGAAATGGCAACCCATTCCAGTATGCTTGTCTGAGAAATCCCATGGACAGAGGAGCCTGGTGGGCTACCGTCCAAGGGGTCACAAAGAGTTGGGCACAACTGAGCAGATTTATATATTCATATATATCTGTATATTTACTTTATAGCACAGGGAGTTATATTCAATATCTTGTAATAACCTATAATGAAAAATTATCAGAAGAAGATCACTGAATCACTGCGATGTATACCTGAAATGAACACAATATTATAAATCAACTGTACATCAATTAAAGAAGAAAGGAATTATGAAGGCTGCCACATCCTTCCTCCTCTTGCAGGCAGGAGACAGTTTTCCCTGAGAAATGTCACAGTAGTAAAGGTAGATTCCTACATCTAGAAGGTCAGCCCAAGGGCGTGGGTCCACCCCGGGAGAAGCAGTCACCAGTCTCCCTGTAGAGACCTGTTGGCCCTCACAGAACAGAGGGCAAGAGTATGCTAAAGGAGAAACCATGGTGACAAGGGTTTGTTTTTGTTTTTTTTGCTTTCAGTAGCAGTTACCAGGCTGAATGGGGCCTGCAGCCCTATTTATTGGCCCTAACATGCTTTGCATTTTGTGTTTGCTATTTTTGTATTGGTCGCTAACCTTTTTATTTTTATTTTTTAATGTATTGATTTAATTGGAGGCTAATTACTTTATACTATTGTAGTGATTTTTGCCATACACTGACATGAATCAGCCATGGGTGTACATGTGTTACCCATCCTGAACCCCGCACCCACCTCCCTCCCCATCCCATCCCTCAGGGTCATCCCAGTGTACCAGCCCCGAGCACCCTGTCTCATGCATCAAACCTGGACTGGCGATCTGTTTCACATATGATAATATACATGTTGCCAACCTTTTTAAAAGGAAGTCACATTAAAAACCCAGACTTTGGGGTTCTTTGCAAAAACACACGTTTCTGGCAACCTGCTCTCAGAAGGCCACCTGCAGTCCTAGTGGATTAGCTGCACCCTAGACATACCACACAGAGAAGGCAATGGCACCCCACTCCAGTACTCTTGCCTGCAAAATCCCATGGACAGAGGAGCCTGGTGGGCTGCAGTCCATGGGGTCGCTAAGAGTCGGACACGACTGAAGCGACTAGCACATACCACAAAGCTTCCCGGTTACGCTAGTGGTAAAGAACCCACCTGCCAATATAGGAGACCTAAAAGATGAGGGTTTGATCCCTGGGAAGGTCTCCTGGAGAAGGAAATGGCAATCCACTCCTTGCTAGAATCCACATTCTTGCTAGGAGAATCCCATGGACAGAGGAGCCTGGAGTCTCAAAGAGTTGGACATGACTGAAAAGACTTAGCACAAATGCCATTGCCTCAGTTGCTCTTTTTGTTTAATGTAAAAAAAAAAATCTGATAAACTTAGTTTCCTTAAAACGTGAAGACACGAGGAACTAAGATCCTGCGTGTGTGTGGCCAAAAAAAAAAAAAAAAAAAGTGAAGACTAATCGGGAAAATCAGAGGAAACATTTATCAGAGTTTCTTTTTTTAATTAAAGTATAGTTTCCATACAATATTATATCATTTACAGGTGTACAATATAGCAATTCACAATTTTAAAGATTGTGCACCATTTACAGTCATATCCAACTCTTTGCGACCCCAGGCTCCTCTGTCCATAGGATTCTCCAGGCAAGAATACTGGAGTGGGTTGCCATTTCCTTCTCCTGAAGATCTTCCCAGGAATCAAACCCATGTCTTTTATGTCTCCTGCATTGACAGGTGGGTTTCTTACTGCTAGTGCCACCTGGGAAGCCTTCAGGATAGCAATTCACAAATTTTTAAGATTATGCTGCATTTATAGTTACTATCAAACATTGGCTACATCCCCCATTTTATACAGTGTATCCTTGCAGCTTATTTCAGAGTTACTTTTTAATCACTGAAAATATTTTTCCAGGGAGAGAGGAAAAATAATCTGGAAAGTTTCTTTGCGCTTCCTTATACATCAACATCCATGTGCATAAGCTCCCTGAAATGAAGCGACCGTGTAACTGTGTATTTTCTCATGATGATCCTGATCTGTTGTAAAATGAGACTGAATAATAAGTGCTCAGCCTGACAGCCTCCGAGTCCCATGGCTCTACGGTTGGATGAGGTACCCACAGGAAAGGAAAAGAGAGGTTGTCAGCCATTTTCTCCAGAGAGCATCCCATCGTGGGCTCAAGTTACAAGCCCCCTCAGATCTGAGCAATAATCACAAGGAAGGGAAACATAACTTCACAATCATTACCCACAATCTGCAAAACTTTGGATGGGACACACGACTTCACAATCACTACCCATGATCTGCACACCCTTCACAGCAACCTGGGAATCATGTACTATTTCATTTGGATTGAATTAAGTGAAACAAATCCAGTGTTTTGCTTTTTCTTTATAAACGTTCCCTTGGAGTCCATTTACAGACCTTGCCTGAGTCTTCTTTCTTTGGACAGGTGGAAAACTCCGGTGATCCTTGGCTCCAAGGGAGAAATTCACAGACCATTTCATTCTTTGAGTCCATTTACCTGATCATGGCAACAATGTCGACTGTCGGTTTTGGAGATGTGGTACCCAAGACATACCTAGGACGGATTTTCATCATAGTCTTCACCCTCGGGAGTTTGGTGAAGAATATTTCCTATATCTTTTGAATATCACTTACATACACCCAAAACATTTGGTTAATGGGGAGAAATAAAGTGATGTAGGTTTAAGAGCAAGTGTTGCGTTGTTCAGAGCAGGTGTCAAATGAAAATGAAGGGATAAATGAATCCCATGTTTTTCAGACTGCATCCTCTGGAGCCCATGACATAATTGCTTGATTGCCAGGGATGAAGGTAGTAAATGAAGGAGAGCAGACCTTCCTAATTAGCCTCTACACTGATCGGAGCAACCTCATCTTCCTTCATCTTTTGCCCATCAGATTAAAGTCTTTCTTCCAAGGAGGAAGGGGACTTGAGGTTTGATCTGCTGGATGTAGTGTTCTTTCCAGCTCAGATGAGTAAGCTCTCTCCACACCAACATTTTACTACAGATAAGGGAACATCTGTGTTTGGTTCAGGAGTGTGTCCAGGACAAAGGAAGCCTCCTTTTTCCGTGACTTTACTTTCAATTCTTTAAAGACCATCCCAGAGTTCTCCATTCTACCTTTCGTTTTTTAACTTTTTACTTTGTATTGGAGTATGACCAATTAACAATGTTGTGATAGTTTTGGGTGGACCGCAAAGGGACTCAGCCATACATACACATGTACCCTTTCTCCCCCAAACTCCCCTCCCATCCATTCCAGTCTACTTTTGTGACATCCCGCTGTCCACATAATTGTTACATCCCCTCATTTCTATCATTTCCCCTTAGTGGGGTTCCACTCTGTCCCATTGCTTTTTTTTTCCCCAAAGCCCCAAATAGGATCAAATGGAAGAGTCCGAAGGGCCGTTAGAAGTGATGGCAGGACCAAATGGATGGGGAGGTTGTCTTACTGCTTGTCTTTGCTTTCATCTTTTTGAAGGCTGAAATGCATTCTGTTGAATTTTAACCAAGTCCAAAGCCTGAAGTAAAGGAAGAAATTTCTTTAATTTTAAACTGTGCTTTAAAAAGCACAGTTCATAGTCATGTCTTTGTTATAAGAAAGAATATTTTATGGACCTTCCTTCTCCTTTGTCATCTTGGAATTTTGGAGTATCCTTGGACATAGTGAGACCTAAGGTTTTATTTGCTGATCATTTCTAGGTACTGTTCGCCAACTATGTCCCCGAAATGGTGGAACTTCTTGCCAACGAGAGGAAATATACCAGTTCCTATGAAGTGGTCAAAGGGAAGAAGTAAGTAGCTTTAGGGTATAATTTCTGCAGTTTGAGATACTCTGCTGGTCACTGTCTCTTTCTGAACACTAATGCCCGGCCTAGGTGGATGTATGGGCAAGGTCCTCACTCCCTAAAAGAGGGCTGTGCTAGAGTAGATACCACGAGAAGATGATATTTGCCACTTGATTCACGTATCTAGAGACACGTAAGAATTAAATCAGTTAAAATTATTACAGATATGTTGTCATTCAGTGTCAAATGTTGATTGTGCCAGTATTTGCACATTCCTTATCATGACTGTTCTCTTAGATCCATTACTAATGGTTTTATTCATTCTAATCATGTGGTTGACTCATGACTAATTTTACATAATGGATCAAGTTAAAGTCATGGTTTGAATTGAAAATAATTCAATTCAGTCATCTCAGCCCAAACTCCCGTAAAGCTTGTGGGGCTCATGACAGAAAGAGGTTTGCTCGAGTGAGGAGGAGTCTCTTTTCTTCAGTCCTTCACAGATTGCCTGTTCTGTCCACACCACAGCCATTTGTTCCCAGGAGCAAAGTGAAGTCAGAGTTACTTTTACACGATTTCTCAGTGGATGTATGTTACCTCCATTGCCATCGTGGTTTTTCACACCTAAGAGAAAGGTCAAACCAGTCAATCTTAAAGGAAATCAACCCTAAATATTCATTGAAAGGACTGATGCTGAAGCTGAAACTCCAATACTTTGGCCACCTGATGCGAAGTGCCGACTCAATGGAAAAGACCCTGATACTGGGGAAGATTGAAGGCAGGAGGAGAAGAGGGTGGCAGAGGATGAGATGGTTGGATGGCGTCACTGACTGTATGGACATGACTTTGAGCAAACTCTGGGAGACAGTGAAGGACAGGGAAGCCTGATGTGCTGCAGTCCATGAGGTCATGGAGAGTCAAACATGACTTAGTGACTGAACAAGAAGAAGATAATGAATTGGAGATCTTAAATTTGGAACAATTCTCACCTGCTGTTGAGGAAAGAGGCACAGTGGAGATGAGCTCCTATGGAATGATGTCTTAACACAGTTGGATAAAAACCAAGATTGACTCAGGAGTAGGGAGAGAAAATAAAAAGCCAAGATGAATGAAAAACAAATATTGAAAACAATGAAATGAACTAAATAAGCCAAAATCTGACCTGGCCCATCTGAAGAAAGGGATAAAACATGCCAAGTCAGTGAGGTCTGAAAAATTTAAGTTTGAGGCTAAAATTAGACTTTCAGCTTCTTACATAACTAATAGGGTGGAGTGGAACAGCTTCCTTATGTGTACTAAGCCTAAGGAAACTGACAGCTCTTTTTCACTGTAAAGGTTACATGCATAGATTTGTGGGCCACTCTGAGATGTCTCTCCACTGGACTCACTGTTTTTGTGACTACTGGGTAATTTTAGATACAGGAGATAAACCAAAATAACCTGGATTCTGGTGCTGCTCAACCATACTATGTGACTGTGGGAAAATCAGTGAGACTTTCCAATGATCAGTGGTTTGTCAGTGAAAAAAGACTACACCAGCCAATCAGGAGTCAAGTGGAAAATCAAGTGTAATGAACACACGTGCACATCCATCATAGGTTGTAAATAAGCAAGAAAAATCTAGCGGTTGCAATAGTTGCCCACATATGCCTAAAAAGTTATGTGCAATTCAAAGTGTAGAATCATTCCCTACAGAATCTGAGCCTGCTTTTGTATATTAGAGATGTAGTCTTTGGTGTTTTTAAATTTAAAATCTTGGTGGAACATATACCAGCTTTATTTAAAACTAAGTTTAAGCTACGTTCAGTTCAGTTCAGTAGCTCAGTCATGTCAGACTCTCTGCAACCCCACAGACTGCAGCATGCCAGGCCTCCCTGTCCATCACCAACTCCCGGAGCTTGCTTAAACTCATGTCCGTCAAGTCGGAGATGCCATCCAACCATTTCATCCTCTGCCATCCCCTTCTTCTCCTACCCCCAATCCTTCCCAGCATCAGGGTCTTTTCCAATGAAGATGCTTGACTTTCCAATGAGTCAAGTCTTCACATGAGGTAGCCAAAGTATTGGAGTTTCAGCTTTAGCATCTGTCCTTCCAAAGAAATCCCAGGGCTGATCTCCTTTAGAATGGACAGGTTGGATCTCCTTGCAGTCCAAAGGACTCTCAAGAGTCTTCTCCAATACCACAGTTCAAAAGCATCATTTCTTCGGCACTCAGCTTTCTTTATAGACCAACTCTCACATCCATACATGACCACTGGAAAAACCATAGCCTTGACTAGACAGACCTTTGTTGGCAAAGTAATGTCTCTGCTTTTTTAACATGCTGTTTAAGAGTCCATCTCTAAATCTAGACTGGAAGATGCTACTGTTCCTGGGATGACCCGCTGCACCTTGCTCTCACTCTCTAGGTTCATCGTGGTGTGCGGAAACATCACTGTGGACAGTGTGATGGCTTTCCTGAGGAACTTTCTCCGCCACAAAGCAGGGGAGATCAACACTGAGATTGTATTCCTGGGAGAGTAAGTATATCTGTACGGCCCATGAGCGGGGGACACTTAAAATATGTGCAAATATTTTTAATGGAAGAAAATTGCCCTTCCACCATTGATCTTTAAAAGTAGGAAGTAATTAATCAGCAAAAAGTAAAGAAAAAGCAGTTCATGACCAGAGTTAACTTATGAAAATATTATTCTGGACTATAAATTGCCGGATTTTTTTTCTGTACAGGTTTTAGTATTATTTAAGTGATTGAAAAAGACTGATGCTGCGAAAAGCTGAAGGCAAAAGGATAAGGGAGTGCCAGAGGAGGAGGTGGTTAGATAGCATCACCAACTCAATGGACATGAATTTGAGCAAACCCCGGGAGAGAGTGGAGGACAGAGGAGCCTGGAGCGCTGCCGTCCGTGGGGTCACACAGAGTCAGAAGCAACTT
>NW_011494677.1:2212651-2231708 GCF_000754665.1 Bison bison bison | reverse complement strand
GTGACTAAGTAACAACAACAATAGCATGTACTATTATGTATAACCATAATCTTGTGCGCTAGTCTGGTGCAATTCATGGTTATTATTCTGTCAGTTCTCAGAATTGCAAATGCAAAGTCCAGCTGGACGCAGAAGGCATGTGTTTGTTCTTTGTGGTTTATCTTTTTATGACCAGAGTCCAAGTCAAATATTTTGTGAAACACTGGTAAGTGCCTTTTTAACACAAAAAGAGTTTTAAGTAGGCAAAATGGTTTCTAATTGTTCTGTATTTACAATTTTGGTTCCTAATGAGGTTGAGCAATTTTTGTGTTTTGAAGATTTGCTGATTTTTTTGGAATTCTCTTCATTTCTTTTATGTAAGGAGGGTTGTCTGTTACTTCACTGACTTTTAAGCACTTAGTATATTTTTATAGTAGCTTTTTTGTGTCATATGTTGTAAATTTCCCTCCCCTTTGTCTTTTAGTTTTTGTGTGTGCTTTTATCTTAAGGAAGAAGCATTCAATTTACACAGATTCCAATCTATCAACTCTTTCCCTTTTGACTTCTTGCCTTTCTGATGTTCTTCGATCTGTCTGTTCTAAAATTAAGTAACTATTTTAGGTTTTTATATTGAAATATTTTGTATTTAAGCTCTCTGGAATTGACTTTGTGTAATTTATAGGGAGGGCTCAGTAATTAAAAAAAAAATCCAGCTGCCAATAACAGGAGATGCAAGAGATATGATTCAATCCCGGGGTTGGAAGGACCCCATGGAGAAGGAAATGGCAACCTGCTCCAGTATTATTGCCTGGTAAATCCCAGAGACAGAAGAATCTTGTCTGCTACAGTCCAAGGGGTTGCAAAGAGTCAGGCACAACTGAGCACGCACACACGCGAATGTGTAGAGAACTAACTTCTTTATTTTTCTAAATTGTCAATCCATATCCAGAGATCACTCACTAAAATCAAGCAGCTATGAGATGACATTTTGGTCTTATCCATGATTGCATGTGGGGTCACCTCAGCCTTCTTCATGCCTTTCGTAGTTGAACACTGTACTCTTTACATTATGACACCTTCAACCAACCGTTACCTTAGGCTCTCGGTTATGAGATGACCAGTAAGCCTTCTGAATTCCTTTATGGTGCTGCGGATAGATAGCCAAGAGTTCTGCTTCAGAATCATTGTCATGCCTGTCTTTTCAGCAATTTTGCATTGCTAGGCCCCTAATTTAAAACATAGTAAACAAACAAAAGACCCAAAGTGTTAAAACCAGTGATAAAACACTAATAATTGTAATCCAGTTGAGACAGAGAGGAAATCATTAAATGTATGGAAAGTTACATCTTTTACCCACTGCTGTATTTTCATAGAATAACGTAGGTTATTGTAGGTACTTGTCAAGATAATGATTGAAATGTCTTAAATGGCACAAACATTGGGAGTGGCTTGTCCAGACTCTGTATTCTCTGTCCAGACATCTATATTCTGAAGACTCCCCTTCATAGCTCAGTTGGTAAAGAATCTGCTTGCAATGCAGGACACCCTGGTTCAATTCATGAGTTGGGAAGATCTGCTGGAGAAGGGATAGGCTACCCACTCCAGTATTCTTGGGCTTTTCTTGTGGCTCAGCTGGTAAAGAATCTGCCTACAATGCGGGAGACCTGGGTTCTATCCCTGGGTTGGGAAGATCCCCTGGAGAAGGGAACGGCTACCCACTCCAGTATTCTGGCCTGGAGAGTTCCATGGACTATATAGTCCATGGGGTCACAAAGAGTCAGACATAACTGAGCAACTTTCACTTCACTTTCTGAAGACTCCAAAATTGATATCCCCACTGGACATTCTTTCTGGCTTCATAGTCACACAGCTAGTAGCTTACTGGATATTTCCATCCCAGTGTTTCAAAGACCCCTCAGACTCAGCATTTTCAAAAGTAAATTCATGATCTCAAGTCCAGCTTTCCCATTTCACAAGGCAAATTAAAAATAAAACAAGAAAGAAAGCAAATAGCATTACTTATCTCAGCAAGTGGCATCTCATCAATGCCAGTCCTTAAAACAGAAAACTAAGCGTAGTCTTGGACATTCCTTTCTTCCTCAGACCCTGTGTACGTGTCTTAATTCTGTTGCTATCATTTCGTCTGCCCTGAAGGTGAAATGCTAGCTACTCAGTCATGTCCGACTCTTCGACCCCATGGACTGTAGATAGCCCGCCAGGCTCCGCTATCATAACCTGATTCAAAGTTCCTATCTTGTCTCTCTTGAACTTCTATAAAGGCTACTTTATTGATCTGTTCTTTTTGCTCAGAAGTTCTCCTACTGGATGTGAATGGTTTATTTTCATGCCCCAGCACTCAGAGTCCTTCTCTGGCCAAACTGTCTAAGTTAGCCTGTTGGAATCCTCCTATCTCATCACTCCGTTTGTTGGCTTTAAAGTGATTATCACAGTCTGTGATTCTGGTGGACTTTCCTTTGATGACAAAGTTCACGTTGCCTTTCCTCACTGTACATTCATACTGCTTCTCTCAGTGAATCCAGGCTGGCCTTTGACTTAACTTGATAAAGAGAATGTAGCAGACGGAAAACAGTGGTAGTTTTTTTTTTTTTTTTTAATAACTACCAGAAATACCTCCCAGCTGTTTACACACATTCTCTTCCTCCCATCAAGAATGGAGTCTTCTAATCTCCTTTCTCTTGATCTGAGCTGGCCTTTTGACTCCTTTTAACCTGTGAAATATATGTAAATGACCAAGCCAGTTAAAGAACCAAGCCATAAGAAGCCTGGGCGCTTCTGCACTCAGTATTTTGATGCCATGGAACACTATGTGAGAAGTTCAGCTGCTCTGAAGGGCATGAGGGCCATGCAGCTGCCAGCTCCTCCGGAAGTCCAGCCGAGGGAATGGACATGTGTGTGTTGTGTGTGTGTGTGTGGCGTGTGTGTGTGTATGTTTATTAGCTGCTCAATTGTGTCTAACTCTTTGTGACCCCATGGGAATTCTCTGGGCAAGAATCCTGGAGTGGGTTGCCATTCCCTTCTCCAGAGGATCTTCCTGACCCAAGGATCAAACCCCAGTCTTCTGTATTACAGGCAGATTCTCTATCATCTGAGCCACAAATTTCAGGTCTAATGGACATGTAAGTGATACTTTTTCAGAAATTGTTCCCACTAGGGTTCTCAGCTAAACACAGTCACGTACTTGACTCCAATGAAACCACCCAGCTGAGCTCAGTCAAACACAAATATTGATTTGTTATTCTTTGTATTGAATGTATACATCCTATGTACTTCGTATACATGCAATTTTTCACAATTAAATGAAAAAGTAAAAACTTCCTAGAACCAAAAAATGATATCAGTTGTCAGATTGGAAAGGTACCGTAATGCTGATCAGGATAAAGGAAAACCGTGTACACACAGGCACATTGTCATCACACATTAAATCATGTACATACAGGCACATTGTCATTACATGTAAGAGACACCTAATTCAACAATCATTGCGGGGTGGAGCAGATCCATGTAGGAATCCAGAAGATAGAACTGCTCCAGAAGGCAACATATGAACATGCACATCAATAGCAAAATGTTGTTGTTCAGTTGTTAAGTCGTGTTCCACTCTGCATCCCCACGAACTGCAGCACACCAGGCTTCCTGCCCTTCACTATCTCCCTGAGTTTGCTCAAACTCATGTCCATTGCACTGGTGATGCTGTCTAACCATCTCATCCTCTGCTGCCCCCGTTTCCTTTCACCTTCAGTCTTCCCCAGCATCAAGGCCTTTTCCAACGAGTCAGCTCTTGGCACCAGCTGACCATTATACTGGGACTTCAATGCTTACTACCAAATATTTAATCCCTTACAATTTTTTCCAGCCTTACTACTCAGAGATAATTAACCTCTTTCATTTTTAATATTTCTTTTAAGTTTAAATTTATGTTTTATCACTCTTTGGACTCCTCAGTTGTACACAGTATTTACTTATCACCTGATATTTTTCAGATGAATATTATTCAGCCCTCTGCACCGCTTTGTCTCCTTCACTTGTTCCAACAGAGTTATCTTCTAATTTGTAATTACAGCAGCAATGAGTATTTATATCATTATGGCTAATAAATGTTGGTTTTATGATAACAGTATATTTCCTCAAATTTTTTTTTTCAGTATGTAGTGGTCACCTCGTTTTCATATGTGTATCATTAAATATTTTCCAATATCCACATCACATGCGTAGCAATAAATATTTTCTAATTTCTTCAACATTAAATAATTTCATAAGAGTAAAAGTTAAGTGAAAAATTCCCAAGAGTTGTGCATGGGTCATTGGAGCATAGATAATAATTAAGTACCATGTTTAAAACTCTTTATCCTAAATTATAACTCAGAAAATTACACAGAATTACAGCGTACATTGAAATGAATTATTGTGATGCAAACATCCATGTAACCATCACCAAAATCAAGACATATTCTATTGCCAGCTTTACAGCAAAACTCTCCCCAACTGTTGCCCCATCTTTAGCTCCTAGAGGTAATTATGATTTTGACTTGATACCTTACATTTATTAATTCATATCTCCTGACATTTTTCCTGTTTTTAAACTCACAAAAATGGGATACAGATTGATTTACCTCAATATTGCATTTGTGAGATCCGTCCTTGTTGCAGCTGGGTATAGCGGTACCTATTCATTTTCATTGCTGTGCGGTAAAGCATTCCATTATGTGAATACACCACAATTTTTCTTAATCCGTTCTACTGTTGGTTGACATTTCTCCTCAATTTCGGCTATTATGAAGAATGTTGCTTTGAAAGTTCTTGTATATGTGCCCTGGTCCCCAGGAGTAAAGCTGCAGGGTACTAAATCTTCCTGTAATAGAACTGTCAGTCGTCCAGAATGCTTTTTCTGTCTTGTCTGCACTTCCCCAGCAGCCCTGAGAGTGCCTGCTGCCCTGTAGCCTTACTACCAGTTAAAACGTAACTTCCCACCCTACCTGATGCTTGGATACATCAGTCTTCTTCATTTGAGCCATTCATTCTTCAGAATAGCATTTGTAAGACATTGTCTCATATTGTGGTTTTTCATCTCGTTTTTCTGGTTGGTAATGAGGTCAAGAATATATTCAAATGCATAAGCCATTTGGATTCCTTCTTATGAAATTACTGTTATCCTGCCCCTTTTTTAAAAAATTGGAGTGTAGTTGATTGATAGCATTGTATTAGTTTCTGGTGTACAGCAAGGTGATTAAGTTATACGTATATATACATATTCTTCTTCATATTGGTTTCCATTATGCTTTTCCCCCCTCATTTTTATCCTGAATTAAATATAGATCTGCCAGTAACAAATTCTGTTATTTAAATGTAAAGACATCTTGATTTTGTTCTCATTCTTAAAGATGATTTTATGAATATAGGGTCTTAAACTGCTACCTTTCATCTTGGAGAACCATGAAGTATTATTCTGTTGATTTCCTGGTTTTGTTATTGCTATTAAGAAGTCTGTTCAATGATCTTTAATGAATTTTCTTCTCAAAAGACCATAGTGAAAGTGAAAGTCACTCAGTTGTGACCAACTCTTTGCAACCCCATGGACTGTAGCCTGTCAGGCTCCTCTGTCTGTGGAATTCTCCAGGCAAGAATACTGGAGTGGGTAGCCTTTCCCTTTCCAGGGGATCTTCCCGACCCAGAGATCAAACCTAGGTCTTGTACATCACAGGTGCATTCTTTACAATCTGAGCTACCAGAGAAGCCCAAGAATATTGGAGTGGGTAGCCTATTCCTTCTCCAGGGGGTCTTCCTGACCCAGGGATCAAACCAGGGTCTCCAGTATTGCAGGTAGATTCATAAAAGATTATATGTAGTACTTAATATGAAAGTATGTTATACTTTGACTATGATGTGTGTAGATTTGAATTTCTGATAATTTATTGTGCTTGGACATGAGTTTGAGTAAACTCTGGGAGTTGGTGATGGACAGGGAGGCCTGACGTGCTGCAGTCCATGGAGTTGCAAAGAGTCAGACACGACTGAGTGACTGAACCGAACTGATTGTGCTTGGTATTCATGAATCTTTCTGAGTCTCCAGATCAGTGTTTTCCACCATTTTTGGCAGATTCTCAATTATTTCTTCAAATATTGCCCTTGTCACTATGTTCTTCATCCTCCTTTCCTGGGGATTCAATTTTACGTGAATGAGTCCTTTTTCTTCACTGTACCAAATGTATTTCTTATCTTCTTTTTTATATTTCCCTTCTTTTTTGTATCTTGGTATTACGTTCTGGATAATTTATTCTGACCTACCTTCCAGTTTACTACTTCTCTCTTTGTGTTTAATCAGTTTACAAATTCACTCATTGAGTTTTTCATTTCAGTTATTGTATTTTTTAGTTTTCTAGAGTTTCTATTTGGTTCTGTTCAGATATTCTGTTTTTAGATTCTTGTGTTCCAGGCTTATCATTTATTTCAATAAAATAAATATAATTATGTTGTAATTTGTGACTAGTAATTTGATGCCTAGAGTCTTTATTTTTTTTTTCCAGCTGACCTTTAGCATGGTGATAGCATGTTTCACACGTTTATTTTATTTATTTATTATTTTTCAATCTTATAGGAATTTTTAAAATTAATTTTATTGGCATATAGCTGCTTTACAATGCTGCGTTAGTTTCTACTTTACAGCAAATGAATCAGCTATATATGTACATGTATCCACTTCCTTTTGGACTTCCGGTTCAGATCACCACAGTGCATTTAGTAGTGCTCCCTGTGCTATAGAGTATATTCTTGTTAGTTACCTATTTTATACATAGTATCAATACTGTGTACTTGTCAATAAGTCTTTGGTTTTTATTGTCAGTTATTTTTACTGGATGTTACACATAGTATCTTGTTTTTTGTGTGTGCTTTCTTATCATAGATTATGTGCTGACTCTTATTTAAAAAATACATGTAGATAACTTGTGGCCTAGAAAAATATTACATTCTTACAGAAAGGGTATTTCTTTACTTCTTCCAAGTACAATGGGGCACTTCTGTCTCAAGACCACATAAATCCAAATTCAAGGCTTGAGGTTCTTTGTACTATGCAGGCGACAAGCTAAGGATGGAAGTCTATCTGAAAACTAGCTTATTCAGTTTTACACTTCTATGTCTCCATACTTCAGTTATGCCAGGTTAAAATTTGGAGGCGTTATCAAACTCTTCATTTTGTACATCAGCGGAGCTGTTGCCCTGTGATACCACCAGCTGACATTTAGCATGGTGATGGCATGGTTCACATGTTTATTTTACTTATTTATTCTTTTTCAATTTATAGGAATTTTTAAAATTAATTTTATTGGCGTATAGTTGCTTTACAATGCTGCATTAGTTTCTACTTTACAGCAAAATGAATCAGCTATATATGTTAGCTCATTTTGGTTAGTGCTTCTTCTGAATTACTCAGTGCTTTCAGGGGGCGGAAAAAAAAGAAAAACAAAACCAGACTTAACCTCTAAGACCTTGATTTGTTCTCAATTTTGGCCTGGTAATTATTCATGGTCTGGTTTTATCTCTTATGATTTATTAGGAGATGTTTTCATATTTCATCTAGTATTTTTATTTTTATATATCCTCAGTAGAAGACTGGCTGAAGTTACCTAATTTACTGTTCCTAGAAACAGAAGTTCCAGCTCTAGTGATATTTAATATATGGGAATATGCAAAGCTCTCACTTGTCCACATATGTTTTAAGGGAACAAAGGAAGTTTTAGTCAAGAGGATTGATAATTCTCTTTTACTCAGAGAATTTCAAAATATTGCAGTTGGTAGTGGGCCAGATGATAAAAGTGTTATATAGTCTATCGTAAGGATTTGGCTTTAAGGAAGTTGTCTTTTCTCCAAGTCAGTTCTGAATTCTTGGTGATTTTGAGCAGAGGGATGACATGATCAGATTTAGTTTTCTTTCTTGGTGTTGAGAAATTGGAATTGGATTTATCATAATTCTTACAACAGCCTTAGTAACTGACTTACACATAAGCACATTGTGGTTATTTAATTTTCTGATTAGTTCGTTTTAATAATGTTCTAAGCCCAGTACATGAACTCACCAGGCTTCCTAGGTGCTGCTAGTGGTAAAGAACCCCCCACCAATGCAGGAGACATAAGAGATGTGGGTTCGATCCTGGGTCAGGAAGATCCCATGGAGGAGGGCATGGCAACCCACTCCAGTATTCTTGCCTGGAGAATCCCCATGAATAGAGGAGCCTGGCAGGTTACAGTCCATAGGGTTGCAAAGAGTTGCCACAACTCAAACGACAACCCAGCACAGCATGTATGAAGTCACCATCAAGACAAAATTTAGGACACAATCTATATCTAACTATATGGTCTTTCCCACATTTCATCCTGCTGTCAGTTTTTTGTCCATCATTATTATCATTCTTTATCTCTCCTGTAGTTTTATTACATTTATATATACTCTTTAAAATGTTTAAATATATTTACCTTTGCAGAAGGAGGATCTCACCCATGGAATATTGTAGTACTTGGACTCTCCTTATTTTATATTTCTAAGATACACTCATATTTCTGAGTGTTGCTATAGTTAATTGGTGTTTGAAGAAGGGAATGGCTACCCACTCCAGTATTCTTGCCTGGAGAATTCCATGGACAGAGGAGTCTGGAGGGCTATAGTCCATAGGGTTGCAAAAAGTCGGACACGACTGAGCAACTAACACTTTTACTTTTTTGTTTCATTGTTATAAGATTTCATTGACAGAGTAAACTTTATTTATCCACTCTTGGTGTGATTTGAGTTGTTTCTAGATTTTTCTGTTGGAAGTAGTTTTGTTATTAACATGGCCTGTATATGGCTCTTGGTGGATCTGTGCAAGAGTGTCTATGTGTATGGGGGGAGGAGTGGCGGAGGTTTAATGGTATAAAAAAATGTGAATGTTCATTTTAGGAGATAATAGCATGTTTTGCCAGGTGTTTACACCATGTTTGAAGCTTACTGGCAATGTGTAAGGGACTTTGTGTATCTAAACATCTGTGCTTTTTTCTAACAGTTGACATGGTCATACTTTTTCATCTTTGCAATGCAATCAATGTAAAATGGAATCTCATTGCGGTTTTGATTTACACGCCCCTTATCACGAAGAGTATAGTTTCTCTTCATGTTCATTACCCATATGTGTTTCATCTTTCTGTGAAATGCCTATCCATGCGTTTTGCCCATTTTCTTACTGGATTGTTGGTGGGGGTTTTCTTACTTAATTTCTGCTACTGCTACTGCTGCTAAGTCGCTTCAGTCGTGTCCGACTCTGTGCGACCCCATAGACAGCAACCCACCAGGCTCCTCTGTTCCTGGGATTCTCCAGGCAAGAACACTGGAGTGGGTTGCCATTTCCTTCTCCAATGCATGAAAGTGAAAAATGAAAGGGAAGTCGCTCAGTCATGTCCGACTCCTCACAACCCCATGGACTGCAGCCTACCAGGCTCCTGCGTCCATGGGATCCTCCAGGCAAGAGTACTGGAGTAGGGTGCCATTGCCTTCTCCACATAATTTCTAGGAGAGCTTAAAATATTCTGACACTAATTCTTCATCAATGATGTGAACTGTAGCCATATTCTTCCAGTTTGTAACTTGTCTTTTCTCAGAGTATTAGATGTCTTTTGATATTCAAAAGGTTTTAATATTATAGTTCATATTTTCAATATTTTCAACTATATTTAAAAACTTTTTAGTTTTTGCTTAGAATTTTTCCCTATCCCAGTATTTAAAAGATGTTTAAAATATTTATTTTTATTTATTTATTTGGCTGCACCAGACCTTAGTCACAGCATTAGGGGTCTTTTTAGTTGCAGCATGTGAGCTCTTAGTTGCCGCATGTAGGATCTAGTTCCCTGACAAGGGATCAAACCCAGGCCTCCTGCGTCAGGAGCTTGGAGTTTTAGCCATTGGACCACCAGGGAAGTCCCTTTAAATAAGATAATTAACTGCGTTTCCTATAAAGAATTTTGGATTTTCTTTTTTTGTTTTAAATTCCTAATTCTACAGCAATTTGCTTTTTGTGTGACATGAGACATGAATAAAATTTCATCTTTTTCCATAGACACCGATTTTATCAATGCTAGTTTTTGAATGAATCCTTTTCCCCTCACTGATTTGACATGCTGCCAGTTGAATAGATCTCTTCTGTTTTTGTTTTTTTTTTTTAATAAGTTTATCTGTCACTGCGTTAATACTATACTTTTTTAATTACTAAGGCTCATAATTAATCCTTACATATCCTAGGGCAAGTTTTTCCTCCTTGCTTATCTTTATTCAATAATTGACAAGCTCTTCTTGGCCCTTTATCTTCCATATAATTTTTATAATCATTTTATCATGAACTATGAAAAACTGCAAAAATTGATGAGAATCTCATTGCATTTTTGACTCAAAATTTACTTCTTTGTGTTACAATTTCTAACTCTGACTTCTATTTCTAACTCTAAGATAACTTATGGTTATCTATTTATGTAGTTCTCAATTAGTGTTTCTTAATAATATTGCAAAATCTCCTAGCTTGCTGATGTTTATTATATATTACATAATTTTACATATTTATATTGTAATAAATGTATATGACATTTTATAGGTAATTAATATTTTCTGATACTATTGGAAACAGTGTCTTATTAATTGTATTTTCTAGTTGTTTGCTTTTGGTATAAAAAAAAATTGACTTTTGTATATTAATCTTCCATTCATCCATATTGTTAAATTAGAACATGTTATCACTTACATCTGAAATCTAAAAAAAAGTCACCCTTACATAAACAAAATGGAGAGATGGTTTGCCAAGGGTTGGGAATTGGGAGAAATAAGGAGAGATTTGGTAAAAGGGTACAGATGAATAAAGTCTGAGGATCTAACATAAAACATGGTGATCATAGTTGATAACACTATTGTATAATTGAAATTTGCTAAGAGAGTAGAATTTAAATGTCATCACCCCCACAAAAGGTGAATGCGTGAGGTGTGATCGATGTGTTAATTAACTCAGTGGGAGGAGTCTTTCACAGTATATACATCTATCAAATCATGTCATACACTAAAGTGAAAAAGTGAAAGTTGCTCAATTGTATCTGACTCTTTGTGACCCCACAGACTGTACAGTCCATGGAATTCTCCAGGCCAGAATACTGGAGTGGGTACCCTTTCCCGTCTTCAGGGGATCTTCCCAACCCAGGGATCAAACTCAGGTCTCCCACACTGCAGGCAGATTCACTAAATATTTTACAATTTTAATTGTCAATTTTGCCTCAACAAAAATGAAAAATGTTCTAAAGTTGTTTGCAGAATTTATAAATATCAAACAATTATCATTTTCCCCTTTGATCCATCAATAATTGAGAAGATGCATTGAGATATTTTATTACAGTGGCAGATTCATCTATTTGTGTCTCCAATTTTGTTTAAATGTTTACATATTTAGAAACTATTTTATTTAGTTGTTTTAAAATGCTATGTCTTTTTGAATAATTGAAATATTCTCATTTGATCCTGAACTTCCTTGTTCTTAGTAATTCTTTTTTTTTTTTTGTATTAATCCAATTTGTATCTTTTCACGTCACTATAATTGATGTACCTGAGCTCAAGACCCATTCCTAGAATTAGGCTAATGGTATCAACATCACCTGAGCATGGGGATTAGTAATGGAAGATGTATATTTTCCAAGAGTATTAGGGTTTTTATTAAATGCACTAAATAATATAACGGTCTCTAAACCGAAGCCACTCTTCTTTTTCCGTCTTTGGCACGGCATCCTGTGTCCAGGGTCTCTCCTTCGTTGGAATTGGAAACCATATTTAAGCACCACATGGCCTATACAACCTTCATTTCTGGGTCTGCACTCAAGTGGGAGGATCTGAGGCGAGTTGCGGTAAGATCTAGTTCTTTTCCTCCTTGTCATTTCCCTGCTGCTGCTGCTGCTGCTGCTAAGTCGCTTCAGTTGTGTCTGACCCTATGCGACCCCATAGACGGCAGCCCACCAGGCTCCCCCGTCCCTGGGGTTCTCCAGGCAAGAACACTGGAGTGGGTTGCCATTTCCTTCTCCAATGCATGAAAGTGAAAAGTGAAAGTGAAGTCGCTCAGTCGTGTCCGACTCTTAGCGACCCCATGGACTGCAACCCACCAGGCTCCTCCGTCCATGGGATTTTCCAGGCAAGAGTACTGGAGTGGGGTGCCTAAGCTACAACAATTAAGATGATAGTGTGTTGGTCTTCCCAAAGGTATTACTCCAGACTCTTAACTGGAGTAAATACGACTTCTTCAACTTACTGATCGTAGAGGAAATGTTAGCAATTGGCCTTCAAATCCTTCTTGACAAATACCAAATTGACCTCACTGTTTACATACACTTACATTTAAATTTTTATTTCACTGAAATCTCTGTCTACAGCAGTTTTATTTTATTGTTCTAATAGATCTGGAAAAGTTGTGGATAGCAGAAATCTGTTAGATCTTTCTATCCAAGTAGGATTCTTACCAGATGACAGATTTCTAGGAGTCTGTCAGCTTTCACCAACTTCTCTTAAACACACTGATATGTCCTCTCATAGAAAGGGCATGAATGAAGATAGCAGAGATCCCATTTAGGCTGAGATTAAGACAGATACAAACCCTCCAGATATCTTTCATTTAAGGCCAAGGCCAGCATCCTTTCATGTTTTAGGTTTCACAGAATCATATATACCAAAAGCTTCAGTTTTTAAAGCAGAGATTTACAGAGTCAACACAAAGAAGTGAAGCAAAAACTGACACAGGCAAAATAATCTTTCTCCTTCCTGCAACTTGGGATAAGAACCTCTTCAGTATTTATTTATTTATTTTTTTGCTAAACTGAAAGGCAATTGCTTAAAAGGTCTTATTGCTCATGCAATTGCTTAAAAGGTCTTATTGCTCATCACTGCTCATAAATTGATGTTTTTGGATGATAGGAAAAATATCACTATGCACTATTCCCATTTTAAAGCAATCTGCATCTGTGTCAGGGACCCTGTTCCATCTAAGGTGCCTCTCTCAGGTATCCTTATCACCAGTCCTTCTCGAGTGCGCTCTCTCTCTCATTGGAATTCTATGACAAAACCATGGGCTGTCAAGGTGGCTCAGTGATAAAGAATCTACCTGCTATGCAGGAGATATGCGATACGCAAGTTCAGTTCCGGGTTCGGGAAGATCCCTGGAGTAGGGATCTTCTACTCCAGGGCCACCTACTCCACTATTCGGGCCTGGGAAGTTCCATGGACAGAGGAGCCTTGAGGGCTACCATCCACGGGGTTGCAAAGAGTCAAGACACGACTGGGTGACTGAGCATGCACCAGGTGACAGAACCCTAAGAAAAGCCCAAACGGGAACAGGCAAGCATGGCCCATGCAATTAACAAGGTGACTGCCGTTTCATCTTGAAGAATAGGTGGACTCTGCAGAAGCGTGCCTGATCATAGCCAACCCCCTATGCAGTGATTCACATGCTGAAGACTCTTCAAACATCATGAGGTAAGAAGCCGGTGCTATGTCTTATATGCTCAGATTCTGGTCTTTATTTTCTCTCCTTTAAAATAAAGCCCAGTACATAGGACTAAACAGGTGTCATCTATCATAGCACAGAGGAGTCATCATATTCCAGGTTTCTGCCTTATTTTTTGCCCCCAGAGACAGCAGATGTGTGAAAAAAGGAAGTCAAAATAGAGTTTCCTGTATGTTGATGTGCTTTTCCACTTACTTTCCTGTAGTTTTATATGAATAACAGCTGTGTAAATTTAAAAAGCAAACATACAGATAACTGATAAACTGTTCAGATAGCGCCTTTCTCACTAACGTCATCTCAAAAATAAAGATAGCACGTGTGATTTGTGAACCTTATTCAGAGACTTTATTTACTGGGTTTTTTTTCTAGGAGTCTTAGTGAAAGGTTGTGTGTGGTTCAGTATGGTGCACTTTTGACTTTTGGCTGTATTTTCAAGATGGCTATGGGTAGTGTTACCATCCTGAACTGAACTATCCATGAGCAAGAGCTTAATTTGTGGTAACAGATTTAAATGCAATGCCATTGAACCTAATCCAGACAACCTGTTGGCGCTCAGAGCAAAATAAATGTATATAGCTGAAGGTTACTCTACAAAAAGCAAGGAACAGCTATACAGTAAATATGAGAAGGATCTTAGTTTCTTATTTTGTAAAAGTTATTTTGAGAAAGTTGTGTTAGACAGTCTATGAGCTACTTCAATGATAGACAGCAATTCGGTCCCTATTTTTTTTAATTAATGTGTTTGAGTTTGAAAGCTACAATGTATGAAAATTCCTCCTCAAGAATTGGTCCCAGATGACCACAGCTATTAATACCAAGAGCTGGCCTTACCATAGATATAATTTGCTAAGTCACTAAAATCATAGTTTTCTTCCACATGTATGCTATTAAAAATCATAACAAAGAACTTTGTAATATGTGCTTTTCCTGTACTTATGCACACATCAGTTTAACTTTGAATTGAATTAATATTACAAAGATGTTAGACATGGCACATCACTAATGAAAATATTTGTTGTTTATGTAGGGTGCTCTCTATCAAGAACTATTACCCTAACACCAGGATCATCATACAGATACTTCAGTCCCATAACAAGGTATTGCAACATTATAGCCTGTTCAGTCTCCTCCTATTTTGGTCTACAGACCTAGATGAACCTTAGTTCCTCCAAGTAATATATGAACTTACTATTTTCTAGTGGGTCTACACACAAAAGGTTTTTGCCAGTTGTAGGTGAAATTGGGAATCTCATTAAGATTATTAATCACATAAAAATGTCAATTTGGCAAGAGTTATGTTTATATACTTTAAAAGCTGCCTGATGGTCTGGAATCCGGTCATCCTGAATTTAGATGCTGACTCAGATCCTTCCGTTCGGGTCACCGACAGGTCTTGACACAGCCTTAAATATTGAGAGCCACTAAAATAAGTAGTCAGGTTGGACAGTGACAAAGGTTTAAGAGACAGCCAAGGGCTAGGGCAGGGTTGAACAATGAGATTCATCTACTGCACAAGTCCACTCATTCAGGACTAGGAGAGATGGCTATTTTATCTGATGCATAGAAACCGACACAGAGAGTCAAATAAAAGGAAGAAACAGAGGACTATGTTTCAAAGAAAAGAATAAGATTAAACCTCAGAAAAAAAAACTAATGAAAAGGGGAAATAAGGACACACAGAAGACAATGTGTGAAATGAGGGGATGAATGAATGAAATGAGGGGATGAAATAATGAAAATGATGGGATGGAAAAATACATTACGTGCTGTTGGAGAACAAAATAAATCTGAAGAAGCTGTACCTGTATCAGACAAGATAGACTTTAAAACAAAGACTTTAATCAGATTAAAAGAAGAGCATTACATATGGTAAAGGAGTCAATCCAGCAAGAAGATATAACTTTTGTAATTATTTATGACACCAACATAGGAGAACCTAAATTTATAAAGCAAATGTGAAGAAATCTAAAGGGAGAAATAGACAGCAATACTTTGTTTTGTTGAAGAACAGTTGATGTAAAATGTCATTTTGGTTTCTGGTGTACAGTATTCAATATTTGTATATGTTGCGAAATGATGTAGTAATTCAAAATTTTTATGGATTATACTCCATTTAAAGTTATTTCAGAATAATGGCTATATTTCACTCTGCCATACAGCCTATCCTTGCTTATCTACTTTATATGTAGCAGTTGGTGTTAAGAGAATTCCCTGCCCCTGTCTTGTCATTCCCTCCCTTTACCCACTGATAGCCACTAGCTTGTTACTAGCTTGTTTTCTGTGTCCATGAGACTGTTTCTCTTACTTTCTACCCTGAAACAGGCCTTTCTGCCAAAGATCCCCAGCTGGAACTGGAACGCTGGCGACAACATCATCTGCTTTGCTGAACTAAAGCTTGGATTCATCGCCCAGGGCTGCTTGGTGCCAGGCTTGTGTACCTTCCTGACGTCTCTATTTGTTGAGCAAAACAAGAAGGTAACCTTGTAAACTGATGTTGAATCTTGGCTCTGTCCCCATGTCCTCCTAAATGTAAGATCAGATATAGAAAATAAAAATTGAGGAAAACAAGAAGGCCCTGAGAAGTGAGATTTGGCTTCTACTTAAGCTGAGAAGGGATTGAGAGATGTGGATTGAAGTCCCAGGCACCACACTGACCTTAAAGAAGTTGTTTACCTGAGTCTTTCCCAAGAATTATTATTGTTGTTTAGTCACTATGTCATGTCTGACTCTTTTTTTGCCACCCCATGGACTGTAGCCACCAGGCCCCTCTGTCCATGGGACTCTCCAGACAAGAATCCTGGAGTGGGTTGCCATTTCCTTACCCAGGGGATCTTCCTGACCCAGGGATCAAACCTGCGTCTCCTGCATCGACAGATGGATTCTTTGCTGCTGAGCCACTGGGGAAGCCCTTACCTAAAAATATTTACTTGCGAAATAAAAACCATAACTCTGCTTCCTCCTTGCACTCCATGATGTTATGAAACTAAATGTATTCATAAACGTAGAAGCACTTTGAGTTACTGAAGGTAGAAATAGAAAATAAAACTTATTAGTGGAGATTTCATATATTAACATATAAGTTAAATACAAAGTAATGGACAATAATAAATAATTATTTTCATCAGAGAAATAATTATACAAATAATCATTAAAATTTAATTTTGCAGATTACTTTGGGGCATTCTATGCAGTAATAATAAGAGTAGCCACGTGTTGAATGTCTACTGTGTGTCATACATTTTAAATACATGATGTTTTTAGTTAGTCACAGAAAACTAAACAAACTGATCACACGGACCACAGCCTTGTCTAACTCAGTGAAATTCTGAGCCATGCCATGTAGGGCCACCCAAGATGGACAGGTCATGGTGGAGAGTTCTGACCAAACATGGTCCACTGGAGAAGGGAATGGCAAACCACTTCAGTATTCTTGCCTTGAGAACCCCATGAACAGTATGAAAAGGCAAAAAGACTGACAATGAAAGATAAACTTCCCAGGTAGATTGGTGCCCAATATGCTACTGGAAGAGAGTGGAGAAATAACTCCAGAAAGAATGAAGAGATGGAGCCAAAGTGAAAACAATGCCCAGTTGTGGATGCGACTGGTGATGGAAGTAAAGTCCGATGCTGTAAAGAACAATATTGAATAGGAACCTGAGATAAATTGGAAGTGGTCAAACAGGAGATGGCAAGTGTGAACATCAACATTTTTGGAATCAGTGAACTAAAATGGACAGGAATGGGCAAATTTAATTCAGATTACCATAACATGTACTACCATGGGAAAGAATTCCTTAGAAGAAATAGAGTAGACCTCAAAGTCAACAAAAGACTCCAAAATGCAGTACTTAGGTGCAATCTCAAAAATGACAGAATTATCTCTGTTCATTTCCGAAGCAAACCATTCAGTATCACAGTAATCCAACTCGACACCCCAACCACTAGTGCCGAAGAAGCTGAAGTTGAACAGTTCTATGAAGACCTACAAGACCTTATAGAACTAAAAACCAAAAAAGATGCCCTGTTCATCATAGGGGACTGGAATACAAAAGAGGAAGTCAAGAGACACCTGGAGTAATAGGCAAGTTTGGCCTTGGAGTACAAAATGAAGCAAAAGCTAACAGAGTTTTGTCAAGAGATCGCACTGGTCATAGCAAACACCCTCTTCCAACAACACAAGAGAAGACTCTACACATGGACATCTCCAGATGGTCAATACTGAAATCAGATTGATAATATTCTTTGTAGCCAAAGATGGAGAAGCCCTATACAGTCAGCAAAAACAAGACTAGGAGCTGACTGTGGCTCAGATCATGAACTCCTTATTGCAAAATTCAGACATAAATTGAAGAAACTATGGAAAACCACTAGACCATTTAGGTATGACTAAATCAAATCCCTTATGATTATACAATGGAAGTGACAAATAGACTCAATGGATTAGATCTGATAGACAGAGTGCCTGAAGAACTATGAATGGAGGTTCATGACACTGTACAAGAGGCAGTGATCAAGACCACCCCCATTAAAAACAAATGCAAAAAGGCAAAATGCGTGTCTGAGGAGACCTTACAAACACCTGGGCAAAGAAGAGAAGTGAAAGGCAAAGGAGAAAAGGAAAGATAAACCCATCTGAATGCAGAGTTCCAAAGAATAGCAAGGAGAGATAAGAAAGCCTTCCTCAGTGATCAGTGGAAAGAAATAGAGGAAAACAATAGAATGGACAAGACTAGAGATCTCTTAAAAAAAATTAGAGATACTAAGGGAATATTTTATGCAAAGATGGGCACAATAAAGGACAGAAAAAGTATGGACCTCACAGAAGCAAAAGATACTAAGAAGAGGGGGCAAGAATACGTGGAGAACTATTCAAAAAAGATCCCCATGACCCAGATAACCATCATGGTGTGATCACTCACCTAGAGCCAGACATCCTAGAATGTGAAGTCAGGTGAACCTTAGGCAGCATCACAATGAACAAAGCTAGTGAAGATGATGGAATTCAAGCTGAGCTATTTCAAATCCTAAAAGATAATGTTGTGAAAGTGCTGCACTCAATATACCAGCAAATTTGGAAAACTCAGCCATGGCCACAGGACTGGAAAATGTCAGTTTTCATTCCAATCCCAAAGAAAGGCAACGCCAAAGAATGTTCAAACTACTGCACAATTGCACTCATCTCACATGCTAGCAAAGTAATGCTCAAAATTCTCCAAGATAGGCTTCAATAGTACATGAACCAAGAACTTCCAGATGTTCAAGCTGGATTTAGAAAAGGCAGAGGAACCAGAGATCAAATTGCCAACGTCCATTGGATCATCAAAAAAGCAAGAGAATTCCAGAAAAACATCAACTTTTGTTTTATTGACTACACCAAAGCCTTTGACTGTGTGGATCACAAGAAATTGTGGAAAATTCTGAAAGAGATGGGAATACCAGACCACCTGACCTGCCTCTTGAGAAATCTGTACGCAGGTCAGGAAGCAACAGTTAGAACTGGACATGGAACAACAGACTTG
>NW_011494677.1:2207194-2212551 GCF_000754665.1 Bison bison bison | reverse complement strand
CCAGGCTGGATGAAGCACAAGCTGGAATCAAGATTGTCAGGAGAAATATCAATAACCTCAGATGTGCAGATGATACCACCCTTATGGCAGAAAGTGAAGAGGAACTAAAGAGCCTCTTGATGAGGTGAAAGAGAAGACTGAAAAAGCTTCCTTAAAACTCTACATTCAGAAAATGAAGATCATAGTATCTGATCCCATCACTTCATAGCCAATAGATGGGGAAACAGTGGAAACAGTGACAGACTTTCTTTTCTTGGGCTCCAAAATGTCTGCAGATGGTGACTGCAGCCATGAAATTAAAAGACACTTGCTCCTTGGAAGAAAGATATGACCAACCTAGACAACATATTAAAAGGCAGAGACATTACTTTGCCCATCAGAGGTCCATCTAGTCAAAGCTATAGTTTTTCCAGTGGTCATGTATGGATGTGAGAGTTGGAGCCTAAAGAAAACTGAGTGCCAAATAATTGATGCTTTTGAGCTGTGGTGCTGGAGAAGACCCTTGAGAGCCCCTTGAACTGCAAGGAGATCCAACCAATCAATCCTAAAGGAAAGCAATCCTGAATGTTCATTGGAAGGACTGATGATGAAGCTGGAGCCTCAATACTTTGGCCACCTGATGCAAAGAACTGACTCATTGGAAAAGACATGATTCTGGGAAAGATTGAAGGCAGGAGGAGACAGGTATGACAGAGGATGAGATGGTTGGATGGCATCACCGACTCAATGGACATAAGGTTGAGCTCTGGGAGCTGGTGATGGACAGTGAGGCCTGGCATGCTGCAGTCCAAAGGGTCGCAAAGAGTTGGACAGGGCTAAGTGACTGAACTGAACTGACCTGAAGTTTCTCTCAGTATTTCAAGGGAGTATCCCAGTTGTGGAAGCTAACTAGTTGACTGTATAATAAGTTAATGAGTAACAGACAGAAAATTGTCTGACTTACAGTCTTACTACTGTGCCCTGTGCCTCTGGCTGTTGGATATCTACTCCCAGTCTCCTACATCAGGTCTTTTGATACCTTTGCTTGAGACAAGTGGCTCAATGGACCACCAGGGTGAAATATGATAGCACATAGCATGGCCTTCCAAATGCCATCCCCATGAAGCACTTCCAGGAAAGATATTCTTAACGCTCAGCTGGGTCTGGAAAACTCAAAGTTTCTCCAGAGAGTGACCTTTCTCTCCATCTAATTATGCATCCACATTTGACTTTTCTTATGCTCAATTTTCTTTATGACTTCTCTTTGCACTTTATTTCCTTTTCTCAAATAAATGTTTAAAAAACTGACATTCCTTTTCTGGTCCCTTCTCCAATACTGTAAAGAAAAAGCAAAAGAAGTGAAAGATTCAAAAGATAGTCTGGCCAGCAAAATGCTCACTGGCAACCACAGAATTCCTTCTGTGAATATAAGGAGATGAGGCTTCCCAGATGGCGCTAGTGGTAAAGAACCCGCCTGCCAATGCAGGAGACGAAAGAGATGCGGGTTTGATCCCCGCATGGGAAGATCCCCTGGAAGAGGGCATGGTACCCATCCCAGTGTTCTTGCCTGGAGAATCCCATTGACAGAGGAGCCTGGTGGGCTACAGTCCAAAAGGTCGCAAAGAGTCTGACATGACTGAAGCGACTTGACGGGTAACACACGCATATACAGAGAAGTAGAACCGGCCGTCAGGCAGTCAGTGTGAGCCTTGGTGATGCTACAGCGAACAAACTTTAACGTTCAGTTAGCGGTCACTGTGTGTGACCCAGAAAGTGGCTGGGGAGGACATTGTCTCCGCCTGTGCGTTATAAGCTTAGAAAAGTGAGAGTTAACTCAGTATCTGTTGTGATGACTGTGATTTTACTCTCCGTGTCTGGAGAAACGAGAGTGAGAACTCTACATGAAGACTTTGTCTCCTTCATGGAAATACAGACGGTACAGATGTACAACCTGCCCTGTTGTGGCTTTGTTTTCTGTCCTTGTTTGTTGTTGGTTTTTCCTACTGTTTGTCTAAGTTGGAACCTCCTCAGTGATGATGGGCACCTGTCAGTATTCATACAGTGGCTTCTGGAAGCTAGGAATTAAGAGAGACTTGGGGTCATGATCATCTGTTGATCAGGGAGTTGAAGTCTGAAACCCCCTTTCAGGAATTCTAAACTGGTCAGAGTCAGGGCAAAATTTTCTCATGTTGTACTCTGCTCTGGTGCTTTAGATTCTGTAATTAACTAACTTAATTAACTAAAATTAATTCAATTAATTATTAACTGAAATTAATTAAACCTATTAACTTAGATTTAATGGTCAGGATGCCACTGTCTTAGGGCCTACTTTGCTTGGATAAGGCATTTAAACTTTCTCTGACAGTTTCTGCATCTGTAAAATAAGACTTGCTAATCCCTGGTGGCTCAGAGGTTAAAGCGTCTGCTTGCAATGCGGGAGACCTGGGTTCGATCCCTGGGTTGAGAAGATCTCCTGGAGAAGGAAATGGCAACCCACTCCAGTATTTTTGCCTGGAGAATCCCATGGACAGAAGAGCCTGGTGGGCTACAGTCCACAGGGTCGCAAAGAGTCGGACATGACTGAGCGACTTCACTTCACTTCAATCTAATCGTAGACTTCCCAGGTGGCGCTAGTGGTGAAGAATCCATCTGCAACGCAGGAGACATAAAAGACGTGGGTTCGATCCCTGGGTTGGGAAGATCACGGCAAGAAGGGAATGGCAACCCACTCCAGTATTTTTGCCTGGAGAATCCCATGGACAGAAGAGCCTGGAGGGCTGCAGTCCATGGGGTTGCAAAGACTTGGGCATGACTGAAGCAACTTAGCATGCATTCTACTTGTGACCTGATTTTTCCCAGGTATTGAATTAATATTTGTAAAACTTCTGAGCAGTCAGATTAGAAAGCCTTGGGTCAGTGCCACATATTCTGACTCTACTGATCTATATTGAATATATGGTGAGAAACTGAAGTCTGAGCAGCATTTCTGGTTGGTTCTAAGCACAGAGCATTGCCTTAAACTTAAACTTGGATTAGATTTAATCCAACTGATTTACTTGAACTCCCTGAGTCTACTATCCAAATCCCAAATCTGTCTTGTCTTCCTGTTTCTTTTTCTGATTAAAAAAAAAAAATGACACAAGAAATCTTCATGTCTATGGTTATTTTTTGAGCCATGTGCTCAGTTGTGTCCAACTCTCTGTGACCCCATGGACTGTAGCCCACCAGCCTCCTCTGTCCATGGGATTTTCCAGGCAAGAATACTGGAGTGGGTTGCCCTTTCTTCCTCCAGGAGATATTCCTGACCCAGGGATCAAACCCGCATCTCATGTCTCCTGCACTGCAGGCAGATTCTGTACCTGCCAAGCCATCAGAGTTTTACTTTATTGCATAAGCTGGAACCTTTGGGTTGGCAGCACTAAGCCAGGTTCTGTAGTCAATGAGGACTTAAATCATGGCCTGAACTGCCCAAGGAGGTGAGCCTTCCTCAATTAAGGATTTTAAGAAAGTGGGAGGGGACTTCCTGGTGGTCCAGTGGTTAAGAATCCATCTTCCAATACAGCGGATGCAGGTTCAGCCCCTGGTCAGGGAACTAAGACCCCCAATGCTGTGCCTGTGCACTAAAAGTAGAGACCCTCATGTACCCACTAGAGAGAGCTCGGGCACCACAGTGAAGACCCAGTGAAGCCAGTAATAATGGTAATTTTTAAAAAAGAAAATGGGAAAATGCAGGAGAGCCTGCAGCTTGGGACTCGGATAAGGTATGCTAGAAAGAAGTGGTCCTTTTTAGCAGGGCAGAATTTTTTGTTCATCTGTTTCTTTTTTTTTTTTTTTTTCTCCCTGAACCACAAGATGGCCATCTGAGGCATGTTTCTGGGCTGGCCTTAACTCTCCAGCACCAAGGTGTTTCACAGTTCCTAGAAATTCTAGGCTTCATGGGAGATTCTGAGCTTTAAGGGGCCTGTCCTGCTCAGAGCAGCGTGATGATGATTCTCATGGCTGCAGAGGGAGGAAGAAGAGGATGACGCAAAGAGAGAAAAACAGAATCCCGGGGGTCTTGCACAGAAGAGAGCAGCATTTAGCTTTTTCTGAGAGAGAAATCCTTCCATCACATTCCCCTTTGTCTAGAAACCTGCCGCTGTTCTTGATTTTTACATTGTCATGTCCAAGCATTGGGACGGCTTTTTGAGTTTATTAGAACCAAGAAGGGTTCTGATTCTGAGCAGAAGTCATTGATATTTTCATCCTTGTGGTATATGATTAGTCAGTGACTAGGAAACTAATATTTTTTTTAATAATCTTAAACAGCCATATCTAGGAGGAGATAAGTTAGAGTGCACATTCCCCTTCTTATCTTGTTGTTCCTGACTCAAAAACCAGTCTACCTGCTGAAATAACTGGAAGAAGAATTCATTTCTAGCAGGAAGCATGAGTAAATCATGATGCTTCCTCTTCGTTATCGGAGTCATTGAGATGCACAATGGAGTTTTAGTTCTTCCTTTGACATTTGTCCAGTTAATCATGAGGACAAAGCTCCTTTCTTTTCATTAAAAAAAAATATTTTATACGGACTACTTTAAAATCTTTACTGAGTTTGTTACACTGTTGCTTCTGTTGTTTATGTGTTGGTTTTTTTGGCTACAAGTCATGTGGGATCCTAGCTCCCTGACCAGGGATCAAATCTGCACCCCCTGCTTTGGAAGGAGAAGTTTGAGCTCCTGGACCACCTGGGAAGTCCTGACAAATGTCCTTCCTGGGACCTGAATGCCAGTGGGTACTGGTTTGGTACTGGGCAGAACACGCAGCTTGAGCTAGTAGACCCTGAACTCCACGTCACCCTGCCTCCCGTGGCCTGGCTGTGTGTTCCAGATCTGTCCTCACGAGCCCTGGCAGCAGCTTTTCTGCAATGGCCTGAAGAACAAAATCCTGACGCAACGTCTCTCCAATGACTTTGCTGGGATGACCTTTCCTGACGCTTGCCAGTAAGTGAAGGGAAAACCTCTCCTCGGTTTCGTGCCACGCGCTCTTTCCCCAAAGCTCACGGAGGGCTCGCTGTAGGCTTGGTGGCAGGCCCCGAAGGCCTAATGATGGGTAAGTCAGAGCATCTGCCGCCTGGGCTGGGGGTTACAGTCCGTGCGGGACAGGTTCATGGCTGTCCCAGTTGGCTCCCTGGCTGTGAGTTACTGCAGGGTGGACTCACTCTCCGCCAATGTCCAAATGTTCAGAGAACGTTTCCTGTTTGAGAGGCCCTCCCCCTGCCGAGGGGCGGTGTCCCCCCGGGCGCAGAGCCCAGCACAGCACCCGGCCCCCCATCACTGTGAGCGGGTGCTCTGCTCTCCTGTCTCACCTCACCCCTCCTCGTCTTCTCTCCAGGCTCT
>NW_011494677.1:2197463-2207094 GCF_000754665.1 Bison bison bison | reverse complement strand
GATCGCCATCGAGTACAAGTCCGCCTGCCACGGTTACTGGTATCAGTGAGGCTTCAAACCTCTTCAGATTCTTTGAGGACACTCTTTAAAGATTACGATTTCGGCAGAGACACAGCCATAACTAAGCTTGTGGCCCTGTGGTGAGAGCTGGCCTCTCGGGCACCCAGGCAGCTGTGGTGCCTTTGATACTATCTATGAACACTGGGGTTCGAAAGGTTACCCTAGTGGGTGGGCAAAGGCTTTGCCTCTGTTGCGGTGGTCTTGCCCCAGTGTCTTTCATGATCAGGAGAGAGAGACGACAAGATCACCTTCTCAGATCTGTTCCTCTTAATATATTCCCAGATCTTGTAAGGCTTGACCGTAGATCATACCATGAAATAGAATTATTTGTGATCAAAGTGTTCCCACAAACCTTAGAAAGCCTTAGAAACTAATCTGAAAAATATGAAAAAAAAAATGGGGATTTGACTGACCTATGGGGCAAAGTTTGCTATTGATCAGGTAGATGAAAGAAAGAGTTACCCTTATTAGACCATAAGCATTTCCTGAAAATGCATAGGATAATATAAGAAGTATGAGAAGTGATCATACAATAAAAAAAGAAAATCCAGAATCAGCCACAATGATTTAGAGATAAAAGATGCTGGAAAACAAGAAAAAATGGGGCTTAAGTGGAATGCGAAACAAGAAACATGCGGCTTGTTTGTATTTTTTTTTTAGTGGAAAACTTCCTTTAATTCTGAAGTAAATTGTAATCAATAGACTAGGTTCAGAACCTGGCTCTGATTTGCCAGATCAGTGGCCTTGGAGAAGTGTCCATCACCTGTAAAATGAGGATGTCACGCAAATGAATTCCTAGGATCACTTCCAGCTCTAAGACTGACATTACCAGGAACCTAGAATCATAGGAAACCCTCAAAAATTCAGTAATTTGAATGAAATCAGTACAAGTATCTGAAAAGTTAGAAAGAAGGAATAATGTGTCATGTACAAAGAGTGTAGAAGGTATCTGAGGGAAAGGACTCAGCAGGGTATGTCACAAAGCAAGTCCTTAAGGAGAGTGAAGACTGGTATCCTCTGGCTGCTACATTTTATTTAACAATTCCACCATACTCATGAAAATTTCAAAATCTAAACCCATGTCCAAGTTCCCTTTCTGCTGGAAATAGATGAGAGTGAAGAAGTTGGTGTCTTACTTCACAGGGAAGGTAGTTTGAGTTTCAGAGCAGCCTGAAGCTTGATCAGGGTTTTAACATCTGATCAGGTTTTAACATCTTTGGCCTTCAACGACTGGGATTATACATCAGAATTATTTGCAAAGGTTTAAAGACAGAGAATTCAAAACCCCACTTCTGAAAAATAGACATAGAATTCAAAAATACCACTTATAAAACCCAAATCTGTGATTTGGTTTTGAATCTCCATAATACAGTCATTTTTGTTCACTGGCAGTCAGAAATGACTGGGCCAAATGCTCTTAATACCGTTTCCACGTTTAACATCCCAGATTTCTATCAACTTTATTAGGGTGACTGTTAGGACACTGTGGACCAGAAACATGAGTGAGCAGCTAAGTTTCATGTATAGCCAAGAAGTTCTGATGCTGTTTATTTCCTAGCAGACATCCACCCCCAAGGAGAGAGACACCTGCTCTGACATAGATTTAACTCTGGTTTCTCTTGAAAGAGTCAGAGTTGCATCAAAAGAATAAACTCCTGATTTGGCAAAGATATTGGTAGTAGCAGTCTTACATGATTGCTGGTTCCTGAGCAACACTACTTTAAGCATTTCACTTATATGAACTCCCGAATCCTCACAACAACACTGTAAGAAGGGTACAATTATTTGCTCCATTTTATGGAGGAGGAGCTAAGAAAAGGTAAATAGTTTTCCCAAGCTCGCACCACACCCAAGGGGCAAAGGAGACTCTGAACTCAGTCTGGGCACTTACGTGATTGGAGCTCTTCTGGTCACCTAGCTGTGCTAAATCCACCCAGTCATTACACAGAATAAAAGCAGGGCAACTCAGTGCTGCACTTTAGGCAAGTATATTGAAAAACTAGGGGAAACCTATCTCTCCTCACTTTTTATTTTCTTTTCTAATTGATACACTTGAGTAGGCTCTAGGATGGGCAAAAGCCCTGGGTAATCCTCAGAGTCTGTCTTGGGGAATAATTTATCACCTGGTAAGCGGTAAAGCTGGATCAGATCCCAGTTAGAGAATTTCCTGAGTCTGTTCCAGGGGCCAGCATATTCTAACAAAGCAGCTTGTCGTGATTCATGAAGACAGGGGCAAGTCTTTGGAAAAAGTTCACCTTTTCTTGCAAATGCAACCAGAGAAGTTATCACGACAGTATCTTCATAACTAAGTATTCAATTTGAGTTCAGAGGACCCTGCCTTTAAAAAAGGACATATTAAGATGCAACTTGAGCATATGCTTCTTGAGTGGTGGACATCAGCCCATGATATTGGAGCAGGGGAGGCACAATCCATGCTTTTCAGGCTTAAAAGCAATCATTCCATGAATGTGTTAGTCAGTCAGTACTCAGAGAAAGCGCCACACAGGGTTTCATATAACAATCTACTTGAACACAGCTATTCAGCATCTTTTACTCTCGGCATAGATCTGAAGAGCTTTTGTTGCACAAGCTCTTTTATTTTTGTAAGGCTCTCATACTTGCACATTACTTTGCAATATCCTAACAACAGACTAAGTTTTGCCCAAATGAAGACTTGACCTCTTTCCATTGTGAATATGATAGGAAGGGTGTGTTTTAAAGGAGGAAAGGAGAACTTTGATCATGTACAAACAAAGTGAGGGAAGGCACAGGGTTATAAGACCTAACAATATTGGAGGTCTAAATTAAAGGAAATAAAAATGGGAGAGCCTGACAAACAGGGAGAGTTTGAGGAATTCAGATAGTCACAATGGAGTAGCCCATCAAAAAATATTATGGTTGAAATTTATAAGACAGTGTTTGCAAACACCCAAACCATAAGAAAACAGAAAATCAAAATATTCAAGTGGTGCAGAAATAGAAACAGTTCATGTGGTTCCTGCTTTCAAAAATCTTACAATCAAGATAGATGAAAGTGAAGTCAAAGACAAAAGTGCAGTCAAAGACATGCGTTTAAAAATTGTACTGGCCAATAAAAGGAATTTTCTAAAGGGCAAAAAGCCTAATGATGTATGTACACCACTAGAATGACAGTAAGACTAGCAACTGTGCGGCCTTGGCCTCTTTGGCTTTGGATATCTCAAATTAGCAAAGCTTCCTGCATCTGCATTGCTTTGACTGTTTCTGATTCAGGGCATAGTCCAGGGAATGTATGCAGCTCAGGTACTGAGTTTTGACCTGGCTCCCTCTCAGGATATTTGTCTGCAATCGATCAATTAAATGCAGTCAAATCCCCATTTTCTACTGTAAATTCCTGCAGTAAAAGGGGATTGAGTCCTATTAACTCTGCAACTTAGAGAATCCATTGGTAAAAACAGATATTGCCCCAGAATTTGGAGGGGGAAATTACTGTATTTTTATTTTCTGTTTCCAGCGGGCTGATATTAAATCCACCTGCTCAAGTTAAGCTCCGTAAGAACACACTAGGGTTCTTTATCGCTGAATCTGCAAAGGATGTCAAAAGGTAAAAATTTTTTTATCACTTTACGGGGAGAAAGCCCTAAAGCAAATACAATTTAATGACAGACGGGCTGAGTCAGCCCCATGCTGCTTCTGCGTGAAACCTCACGTAAGTCATTCTTGATTTGCTTTCGTTGTCCAGAGCCTTCTTTTACTGTGCCATCTGTCACAGCGATGTGCAGACTCCCGAGCTAATTGAAAAATGTGACTGCAAAAGCAAGGCTCGACGCGCGACAGGCAAGTGCGCTTTCTGTGTCCTCAGCCCAGCTTCGGGGGGTGTGGCCAAAGAAAGGGGAGGGGCTTCATCTCTTAGAGAAGGTATTCTCTTGAACTTGGCCAAGAAGAGACAGATACTTCCCCACTGGGCATCCCAGACCTGAGAATCTGTCTTTTAGAGCTGGAAGAAACCTCACTAGTTCTAGTTCTCTAGTACAACCCCTTCACAGGCTAGACAAATGAGCTCTGGAAGAGATGCATTAATTTTATCCAAGGTCACACAGCCAGCTGCAGCCTCCTCCCAACTCAGTCCCAGGCACACGGGCGATGAGCCTGTTGACTTTTCTCTATGTATTTCCCTCCCTTTAGTCTGAAAGTTCAGCCTCTGTTTGACGGCTTGGTGGGCCGTAAGGGTGGCCCCTCATGACCATTTCTTTTTTCTTTTAATTTTATTAAGATGTCTTTTACATACAACAGTACTCTTGCCTGGAAAATCTCATGGACGGAGGAGCTTGGTAGGCTACAGTCCCTGGGGTTGCGAAGAGTCAGACATGACTGAGCGACTTCACTTTCACTTTTCACTTTCATGCATTGGAGAAGGAAATGGCAACCCACTCCAGTATTCTCCGTCCCAGGGACGGAGGAGCCTGGTGGGCTGCCGTCTATGGGGTCGCACAGAGTTGGACACGACTGAAGCAATTTAGCAGCAGCAGCAGCAAGGTGTACAACATGATCTGACTGAAACATTTATATCACAATATATGATTGCCATTGTAGCATTAGCTAACACCTCTGTCACAGGGCATAGTTATCATTTCTTCTAGTGTTGGGAACAAAACCGTTCCCTGAGGACTCTGTTCCTTTGCGGATTGTCAGGAGTGTAAAATTTTCTCATTCTGACACAGTAATGAGGAAATGAAACTTTCTCCCTTTACTCAAATTGAACGGGATAGCTCACCAGCAAACCCTTACCACTTAATGGAAGGAAGAGTTAACCTCGAGAACTCACAATAATTTAGTCCCTTCTGGTTGAAAATTTAGTCTCTTTCAGGTACATTAAAGATGGTTTAGGTTAATTCCCAGTGTTTCAGCATTTAATTCAGAATTTGAATTTCCCGTCAGGATTCTTCTTCTCCCTAAGGTTCTTCTCTTCTCCCGAGTGGTAGTCTCTCTGAATGCAGGCATAAACTTGCTAAGCCCCGTGGACAGGAGCATCCTTACTGGCTCCTGAGCTCTGTAACTGTCCGCTTCTGTGGCCTCTGCATCAGCAATGAGCGACTGTTCCTCCTGGATTTAGGTCACCTTCCTTGCTGAGATCCATCATCCCTGCCATAGCTACTAGACTTTTTTTTTTCCCAGATAGAATTTTCTTTTAAAAAATTATCTTTTACTGAAGTATAGTGGATTTACAGTGTTGTGTTAGTTTCAAGTGTATAGCGAAGTGATTCAAACACACACACACACACACACACACATTTTCAGATTCTTTTTCCATACAGGCTATTACAGAGTATTGAGTATAGTTTCCTGTGCTATGCAGTACATCCTCATTTAATCTATTTATATATGGTAGTTTGTGTATGTTACTTTCAAATTCCTAATTTATCTCTCTTCCCCACCTTTCCCCTCTGGTAACCATTAGTTTGCTTTCTATGTCTGTGACTCTATTTCGGTTTTGCAAATAACTTCATTTATATCATGTTCTACCCCTCCAGATTCTACCTATAAGTGAGATCATATAATATTTGTCTTTGTCTGACTTACTTCACTTAGTGTGATAATCTCCAGGTGCACCAATGGTTGCTCAGATGGTAAAACGTCTGCCTGCAATGCGGGAGACCTGGGTTCGATTCCTCGGTCAGGAAGATCCCCTGGAGAAGGAAATGGCAATCCACTCCAGCACTCTTGCCTGGAAAATCCCATGGACAGAGGAGCCTGATAGGCTACAGTCCATGGGGTCGCAAAGAGTCAGACACGACTGAGCGACTTCACTTTCTTTCTTTCTTTCTTTCCACCCATGTTGCTGCAAATAGCATTATTCTATTCTTTTTTAGGGCTAATATTCTATGGTATATATTTACCACATCTTTATACATCCTTCTGTCCATAGGTATTTAGTTTGCTTCCATGCCTAGGCTCTTGTAAATAGTGCTGCTGTAAAGATTGGTGTGTGGGCATCTCTTTGAATTATGGCTTTCTTTGCATATATGACCAGGAGTGGGATTGATGGATCCTTAGTCTTTTAAGGAACCTCCATACTCTTCTTCATAGTGGCTGCACAGACTTACATTCCCACCAATAGTGTAGGAGGGTTTGCTTTTCTCCACACCCACTCCAGCATTTATTATTTGTAGACTTTTTGATACCTTACTGTAGTTTTTAGCCTCCAGTCTTGAGGTCTGCAAAGCCCCCTTTTCTATTGTTCTTGTTCAGTCACTAAGTTATGTCTGACTCTTTGTGACCCCATGGATGCCAGGCTTCCCTGTCCTTCACTATCTCCCAGAGTTTGCTCAAACTCATGTCCATTGAGTCGGTGATGCCATCCAGCCATCTCATCCTCTGCCGCCCACTTCTCCTTCTGCCCTTAATCTTTCCCAGCATCAGGGTCTTTTCCAATGAGCTGGCTCTTCGCATCAGGTGGCCAAAGTGTTGGAGCTTCAGCTTCGGCATCAGTCCTTCCAGTGAATCTTCAGGGTTGATTTCCTTTAGGATTGACTGGTTTGATCTCCTTTCAGTCCAAGGGGCTCTCAAGAGTCTTCCTCAGCACCACAGTTCAAAAATGTCAATTCTTCAGCACTCAGCCAACTCTCACATCCGTACATGTGATGGACCAGCTCTTATATCCGTACATGACACAACCTTTCCCTATACTCCTAGTCTTTTTATTCCTTATGTTCTTTTGGTCTCTTTACACTGTGGGATTTGTTATAATTTTTTAAAATAAATTTCCTTCATTTGCTGCATGCCTGCTAGACAATTTCCAGAGACTTTAAATGGGCTCGTGTGTGTGTGTGTTTGTTTTGATTTTCACTAGTTACTCTTGTTTCATGGAGGAGCAGGTTCATGGATCTTTTCTGATTCCATTCCAACCTAAAGGCTCTATCTTAATCCTGTTTATTTTCTCTGACTTTTTGGATTTTTTCTAGAAAACCTTAGACGGTATTGGGTATAGAAAGAAACTATTCCTGTGTCATTTCCTGAAATCTCTATTACCTGTAGAATTTGCAACTGAACACTTAAGTCTAAAGAACACTGTTAATCAAAAGGACTTAAAGAGCCTGTTTGGGGTTCAAAAGTTAAACGTTGACTCTTTTGCCTTCTGTAACAATATGAATCATTCTTAAGGCAATGGTTGAGTCTGACTGGATGGTTGAGTCTGACTGAGTGCAGAAATATCTGATTAAAGAGGTGTGAGTAAGAAAAAAATACATTGCGTATCATCTTATTATAGTATCTTTATCCCTTATGAAAATTCAGCAAGGTTTCATGAGGTAGACATATCCCTGTAAACACATTGTACGAATCAAACTTTTGCAAATCAATTATACTCACTTATACGCATGCAGTGCTGGCAGTCATTTTGAAAAACAAAAAGTGTTTTATAAATTGAATAACTTCCCCTTTATTTATCTGTCTTTTAAGTGTGTTTTATTATATTCTAACAATGGCACCCCACTCCAGTACTCTTGCCTGGAAAATCCCATGGATGGAGGAGCCTAGTGGGCTGCAGTCCATGGGGTCGCTAAGAGTCGGACACGACTGAGCGACTTCACTTTCCCTTTTTACTTCATGCATTGGAGAAGGAAATGGCAACCCACTCCAGTGTTCTTGCCTGGAGAATCCCAGGGACGGCGGAGCCTGGTGGGCTGCCGTCTATGGGGTCTCACAGAGTCGGACACGACTGAAGTGACTTGGCAGCAGCAGTAGTAGCAAAGCAGGAAGTTAAGTGCTCTAGTATGAATTGGAGAGATTTTGGTGTAAAGAAAAGGGTTATGCCTTCATATTTGTAGAAATGCAAATTTCATCCACTTCTATAACATGTAATTTATAGTATCTAGGGAATCAGTACACCTTTCAGTTTATAATCTAATGTTTGATCTTCCCCAGATTCTTTCATTCTTTTCACAATAGGATCATTTTTTTTTCTTCTTGCTCCCTTACTATAACTCCATCACCACTTCTACTGCATCCAGGACAATTCTCATAAATCTGGTACCAAGATTCTTAAGTAACAGGCAGTGAGTGAGCTAGCTGTTCTTACTTCAGTCTGCCAGATGGTGGCAGCAGAGTACCATTAAACACTCAGGGGCTGGCCGTTCAGGGGAGTGGACTTGAATTTGAATATGAATCTGGAGAGTTCCAACCAAAAATGTGCCAGAGAGGACATCACTGTAGAAGGCGACTACTAGGCCTTATGTATTTAAAAATCATGATAATGTCTTGGAAATTCTCCCAGAGACTCAACTTTCTAAAAGGACTTAGGAATGTACCAATAGATGACAAAAGAGAAAATTTACTGACTTCAAGTTAGTATACAGATTTCAGGTTGAATATTTTACATTTCAGAATCAGATGAGGTGTATGCCCGGTCCACTCCCATTGCAGAATTCTCTCTTCATTGAGCTAATCAAGCTCACTCAGCCCCATCAACTCCTTCAACCTCCCACGCGTGTGTGCGTGCAAAGTCACTTCAGTAGTATCCGACTGACTCTTTGTAACCTTGACTCCTTGGACTGTAGCCCACCAGGCTCCTCTGTCCAGGGGATTCTCCAGGCAAGAATACTGGAATGGGTTGCTATGCCCTCATCCAGGGCATCTTCCCGACCCAGGGATCAAACCCACATCTCTTATGTTTCCTGCATGGGCGCCTCCTGGGAAGGAAGCCCTTCCACTTGCTGGACTCAATGAGAATTCAAAACACTTGAATTCTGACCACAGCTGTGCCACCGATTGGCTGTGCTTTGGAAGAGACACATCAGCTTTTGGGATGTCAGCGTCTTCCGTTCCAAACTCAGCTGTCTTCATCACCACTATGGCCGTTTCAGTTCTGATGTTCTGTGATTTATAATCCCTCCTCCATTTTTTTCTGAATAGAATCATACCAGAGGTCCTCCCCTTAAGTTCAAACTCCAACATTTGAGAGAGGCAGCAAGCATGTGATGGTTAAGAACGCTCGGTTCTGCATTGATCACTTCTTTGCTGTGTGACTTGAGGCAAATTATTTAAGCTCTCAGCATGCTTTAGATTTCTGTAAATAATCTTTTGGTGACAATATTATATATTTCCGAGGGTTAAGTGAGAGTATTAGTACATAAAGAGTATACAAATTGAATATATTAATATTGAAAGCACTAAGACGTGTTCCTGGCCAATAGTAAGTAGTGCATGTCAGATAGGGCTTCCCAGGTGGTGCTAGTGGTGAAGAACCCACCTGTCAACGCAGGAGACATGAGTTCAGTCCCTGGGTTGGGAAGATCCCCTGGAGAAGGGCATGGCCACCCACTCCAGTATTCTTGCCTGGAGAATCCCACGGGCAGAGGAGCCAGGTGGGCTACAGTCCAAACGGTCGCAAAGAGTTGGACAGACTGAAGCGACGTAGCACACACGTGCATGCACACACACACACAGTAACAATCACAGAACCCAGGGGAACACAAACTCAGAAGGAGTCTCATTATTTTGCTCACCAATGAAATTCAGATGAAATAAGAATTGGCAGAGACGTCTTGGTTCAGTTCAGTTCAGTCGCTCAGTCGTGTCTGACTCTTTTTTTTTT
>NW_011494677.1:2191750-2197363 GCF_000754665.1 Bison bison bison | reverse complement strand
GATGGGACCGGATGCCATGATCTTCATTTTCTGAATGTTGAGCTTTAAGCCAACTTTTTCACTCTCCATCTTCACTTTCATCAAGAGGCTCTTTAGTTCTTCACTTTCTGCCATAAGGGTGGTATCATCTGCATATCTGAAGTTATTGATATTTCTCCCTGCAATCTTGATTCCCACTTGTGCTTCCTCCAGCCCAGCATTTCTCATGATGTGCTCTGCATATAAGTTAAATAAGCAGGGTGACAATATACAGCCTTGACATACTCCTTTTGGAGCCAGTCGGTTGCTCCATGTCCAGTTCTAACTGTTGCTTCCTAACCTGCATACAGGTTTCTCAAGAGGCAGGTCAGGTGGTCTGGTATGCCCATCTCTCAGAATTTTCCACAGTTTATTGTGATCCACACAAAGGCTTTGGCATAGTCAATAAAGCAGAAATAGATGTTTTTCTGGAACTTTCTTGCTTTTTCGATGATACTTATTCAAACCCATTCCTCGATCTCTTTTGGATTCAGAGCATGAAGATTGTGGTAGGACCAGCCCTCAGAGCAGGAAGAATCCTATGTAATTAGATAAGTTACTGGGCAGAAACTTTCCCAACCTCAGCTATGCAGTTCACTGCCTGCCATTTCAGCACTGAATTCTCTTAATACCTAATTTTTTGAACAGTGGTCCTCATCCAGAGCAGGGAGGGGCACACGGGGTTCTCTGGACGAGATAGGCTGGAGAGAGAGGGCTTAAGGAAAGTCGTGTCCAAACTCCCCTAATTGCCACCCTCTAGAGCTAATTTATATTCCTCCTTAAAATGTTAATGTTCATGATGGAGTCGCCAAAAAGGAGAGAGGAGTGATGAAGAGGAAACTGGAAAGAAGGTGTGAGCGGAGCCAGGGACAGGCAGTGTGGAGTGTGAGTGTCGCTCAGTCATATCCAACTCTGTGTGACTATAGCCCGCCAGGCTCCTCTGTCCATGGAATTCTCCAGAAAAGAATATGGGCGTGGGTTTCCATGCCCTTCTCCAGGGGTTCTTCCCAACCCAAGGATGGAACCCAGGTCTCCTGCATTGCAGGCGGATTCTTCACACTCGGAGCCACCAGGGAAGCCCCCAGGGAGAGGCAAAAATGATGTTTTGAATAGGAGGCCCTAATTTGAATTTATCCTACTTCACAGTTTTCTTTAGATCTGGCCTCGGGTCGCTTTTTCCATCTTCATCCCATACTAATTGACCTCTTTAAGAAGGGAGTCAGCCCAGCCAGTGTTCCCCAGGGATGGGCATTCCAAACCCAGAAGCCTGAGTTCTTACCCCTGTAATGAGTCAAGCAGCTCATCTCTCTAGCTTGGCTAAAAGTTGTCCAAGATCTCCTGCAGCACCAATGGCTATGGGCAGGAGAGAGCACAGGTGTTCCTAAGTGGTTCTTCATCTCTAAAGCAGGGTCAGGGATCATATGTCTACCTAATTCCAGTAAAATGGAAAACAACCTGATAATAGTCCACCAAGACCACACACCAGTATCTTGTGTTCCTGTACTCATGACAGTCGCCATTGTTCTTGTGGCCAATCCAGCACTTGGCTGTAGGGCTGCCTTTTTTGCAGTCTTCTGTGTCCATCTCCACCTGCTCTGTGGCCCTCTCCATATTTCTTATCCCAATGATTACGATAGCATCCTTGCTGTATCTAGTAAGGTATCTAGCAAGATACAGCATCATTGCTGTATCTTTCCCTGTATCTAGCCTCTCTTTAAACCAATCCATGCCATCTTTCATAGCTATAATAATCGTCTTGAAGTTTTGATCATAAACAGATATATAAATAAAAAATCAAAGATGGATGAATGTTATCCCTCCTTTTGCAAGAGGAAGGCATGGGCTTGATTACTTGTCCTGCTGCTGCTGCAGCTCCTAAGAACAGTGTTTCTTGTCTGGAAGACCTGGTATCACTTCTTAGGTGTGTCCCAATGACTGGTAGATTGCAGAATTTTCCAACAGTGTACCTACTGAGTAGACTGGAGCAGGTTCAGAATCAGCCAAACAAGGCAGAAGTTATTTTCACTCATTGGGACTCTGGTAAGATTTGAGGGAGATAGAAAGGCATAAAATGATTGCTCTCGACATGGAAGTCATGTATGGGGTGTGCCAGGAAAGGAGAACGGTTGGCTGTCATTCTCAAGGAATCATTTCTTGAAGAAGAGAGAAAGGTAATCAAGATGTTGGCGTTACATAGGGCTTTTGTTTTTTGGTTCAGTCACCCACAGGTCTTAGATATCTTAGCTGCCGTGTCTTTTTTGATGTCTAATGCTTATAAGGAAACCCTCTTTAGAATATCCATAGAGAAGAAGTCATAATAAGCCTTTAGCTTAGAGCGTTAGGCAAATTTCATTTCATTTTCCCTTGCCTAAAATATGAAAGCATAATTTTTTTTCCACACTGTCAGCTGTAGATAGATTAAAATATAAACAAATCAAGTGGTCAAACTTTCTTAGAAAATGAAATCAGAGAAAACTCAGTTGCTTGTCTACTTCTTTGAGAGAAGGGGAGTTTGCTTCCTAGTTTTATTTTATTCTGAGCTCTCGCCCTCTGAATGTCTGAAGCAGTGAAGAAACTGGGGAGAAAGGCAGTAATAGACCGTTGCACATTCTTAACAGCCTCCTCTGGTAAGTGTCCTCTGAAAGAGGACACTTTCAGACTCCTTTTCTGAAATCCATTATGATTATAGAATTTAGAGATGAAGGGACCAAAGAGATCATGTGGAACAGTTGTTTTCCATTCGGAGCCAGCAGCACCCAGCCAGAGACTCCACCCATTCTCAGGCAGACTGTGCCTTCCAGCCCCTATGTCCATGCAGGAAGCTGCCAGCATTATGCAAATCATTTATGTATTCTAAGGAGAGGTTTTATCTCAAAGGACACAAGGGAAGAGTCAAAGCTTTATTTAGCAGAAATTTTGAGAGGTCCATACCTAGTACTCACTGAACCCACCCACCCTCCTCCCACCTTTTTTTAATACCTGGCACACGTCATCTGCTGGAGAGTCAGGCTCTGAGAAAGCAGAGACTTCCCGAAAGTTCCATTGTTCTCCGGCCAGTTTCGGCTTGTTGCCTTCTGCATTCCACAGCTCACTTTCTCTCAGGAGCCCTAAGCCGGCTAGCCTTGAAAGGCTGACGGTTGGTAAAACGCTAGTCCTCGCTCAAATATTTCTTAAGAAGTTCCCTTCCTAAGCCACTTTCCCGCCCAGGGCAAAAAAAGTTAACAGAGAATAAGGAAACATGAGTCAACTTCAAAACCCCATCAAAATTCCATATGTAAAGTGAAGGCTTTCTGAGGATTACAGTCAGGAGCGATCTTATTCCAAACCTGGCTGTTAGCACACCTGTATGACGCAATTACTGCCGATTTAAGCCGACAGATCACATCTGCAAAGGAGGTCCTTCTTCTTTCGAAAGTGTGTTTTGACTCGGTTGATATTTTCTGTAGATTAAAATGGCTCAGAAGGAATTATATCAAAAGAAAAGGGATAGTAGAATATTTCTGTGGCTCATTCTGTCTGCCATTGTCCCAAACCTGGTGAGGTGCAGGCTTAAAGGATTGTCCCAGAGGAACTCTGCATTCTGAGTAGTCTCAGTACAGACAGAGTCTTAGATTTCCAGGAGGAAATGTGTATCTTTTCTCCACTTAGGTGGGCGGCTGCAGAGAAGTAGCCATGATGGCTCTTCTTTGACTTTGTCCATCTCCTTGATAACTTCTTCCCGGGCAATGTCCCCCTCTCTGATCATCTGGCAGTCAGGTTCAGGAAAGCAAATCATGCAGGGTTTTTGAACCATGAAAGAAAAGCATTTAACTTCCAAAGCATCCTTTAGAATGTTACTTTTCATCACAGTACCAAGTGCAAATTCTTATTGAGCAAGCATGGCTTCCTAGCCCAGCGCTTTGAAAGGATTCCTAGGTTAAATCTCTGCTCTGGAATAAGAGGGACAAGATAGAGTATCAACATGTGGGTGCAGGAAGGCGTCATGGCTCACATGTCACGTTTTTGCTTTTTCCATCTCCAAGCAGCTTCCTGTGGCTCATCTAAAGACTACATGTCACCCGTCCGTGCGTTCATCCTCCTCAATCACCCTTTGAAGCCCCATTCTCATCCCCATTTTGCAGATGAGAAGGTGATCTGCTCTTGTGTTGTTTCCAGATGTCGAAATTCGCACATGTTTTGCGACATATCCAGTGTAAGATCAAGATCCTTCAAAGTTAAAAATAAGAAAGGAAGCCTTGAAGGAAAAATGAAGTAAAAGGAAGCAGAATTGGAGGACAATGAATTTCAGCCTGACCAGTACCTGGGGAGGGAGAAGGGGACTTGGCTGAGATCTTTTCTTAGAGCCTGTAGAGACACTAGTGGTAAAGAACCTGCCTGCCAATGTAGGAGATGTAAGAGACACAGGTTCAATCCCTGGGTGGGGAAGATTCCCTGGAGGAGGGCATGGCAACCCACTCCTGAAGAATTGCCTGGAGAATCCCATGGACGAGGAGCCTGGCAGCATACAGTCCATAGGGTTGGAAAAAGTTGGACATGACCGAAGCAACTGAGCATGCACCTCGTGACTGCAGACCGTGCTAGCAGCAGAAGGCTCCCCAACGCTACACTCGGGGGTGAGATGGGAGGAGCGACGGATTACAAAGGTGCAGAATGGATAAGAAAGTACACAATGTGTACTTATTTTAAACAGACCATATGGTAGTAACACCTTCACAATCATTTTCACCCACTCTTTAACTCTGCAGAGGAAAATTAAAGAGCTCTCTACCAACCATCCTCTTAGAATTAGACTATAGCTTGAAATTCTCAGCCTCTCCCTAGTCAAGGATGTAGAGCTGTCTCAGTCAATAGGAATAATCCAGAATGAAGGGGTATTATGCCAACTCACCAAGATGGCTCTGCCATTGCAGGGACAACGGTCGTGGTGATGAGAGACAGCCAGGAGGAATACTGTGAACTCCAGGACCCCTACTCAGAAACACGTATGAGCTTCTATAGCGGCTTGAGCGTTACTACCAAGTAAGCACCTCAGAGAACCCCGGTTCCCTATCAGTTTTTAAGAATCGCTGGGCAACAACAATTTGACTTAAACAGGAATATTAGCTTTATCAGCTCCTATCCTGACTAATGCAATTGTTCCTCACCAACATGAATGCATCACAGCTTCTCCCAATATCACTTAGCTAAGCAAATATACCTGTCCCCGGCATTGTTCCAATCATTTTTACCAATGACAACCATAGGTTATGCACCTGGTTTTCATTCAGATCACCCCTACTCTGGAAATGTGTGTCAGGGCAAGATTTCAGCTCTTTCCCAGTTTTTTTTTTTTTTTTTTTTTTTTAATCCAACCCTTTATTTTGAGCAAATTGACGCGAGACACAAATTGATGATGGTGTTTGGTTTTAGGTCTGCAAAATAGGGCCAATAAATTTTCCCTCCCCTACTCAAATTCCTACATCTCTTTAGTCCATGAAAACCCTGATTAAGCTGAATTCAGGGTTGTAGGTGAAGAGTGTGCGATCTGTTTAGTCAATTTTTAAATAGAGGGGTGATATAAAAGTTCTATCACCCCGGATTTTATTGTAAATAACT
>NW_011494677.1:2166015-2191650 GCF_000754665.1 Bison bison bison | reverse complement strand
CGTTTCAACTTAGTAGCTGTAACATACCAGGAAAATCTTTCATGATTGAGAATTGTCATCAGCTGTGAGTAAATATTACATTTTCTTCAGAGCATAGAAATCGTGCTGTGGCATTACACAGTGTTCAGGGCAAACACTGGTCCTCAGCTGTGTGACCTTGAGCAAGTTGCTTTACTTCTTGGTGTCTCAGTTCTGATTTAAGTGAGTATAGTAGTGATGAAGACCCTGAGCTTCTTTGTAATGACTGAATGAGATGAGGTATTTAAAACACTTTACTTGATTCCTAGCTGAGAGTAAGCATTCGTTAAATGTTCCATATTATTGCAACGATCAGTTCTTGTATCTGGGTATGAAATTGGACGGCAAACATGGTAGGTGCAGAGCCTTCCAGGGATGTGGATTTTGAGATAAACCCTTGATCTTATTTTGCTATAATCCACGTCTTTCTTTTAATGCATGAGGCGTCTGGTTTCTGTTTACTGGAGGGTTCTGGATAGATGGGTCTGGTTAACAGAGGTTTTGCTGTACCTGTCCAGCAGGCGAGGCAGGTGTCAGACGTCTGAGCCCCGAAGGTGCCGTCTCTCGGTGGTGTGCTTTCTGAGAGGCATATAAAAGTCTAGAAATTACATTCTCTGTTCTCCTATTCTATGCTATTGCCTTCTATTCCAGGATCTTCTGAAACCTAAGTGAGGTAATCTACATGAAAGGATTACAGACTTTTTGGAGGAAAGAGTCTATGGAATCTCAGGAATTTTGCCTTACTCACATCCGCAAGCTAGCAGTGGCATCTGTAGATAGTTCTCTGTCTTTTTTGGTCTTGCCGCATGGCTTGCAGGGTCTTAGTTCCCTGACCAAGGTTAGAACTCAGGGCCATAGCAATGAAAGTGCAAAGTCCTAACCACTGGACTGCTGGGGAACGCCCCCTTTTCCTCGGAAATGGTTGGTAATGCACTATGCAGTGAGTAGCTCTGTGTGCTCAGTAGGCACTCTGCTGGGTGTGTTGTTAGATGCAGAAATCATGTTTTAGCCCTCAGGAAACCTAGTTGGGTATACCAGATGCATTCAGATAAATTAATTTGAGACCAAATAAGGGAGCATCCCTTCCAGGTCTACACTGATGATTCTGGCAAGAGGTCAAGGAGGAAGAGGTCAGTGGGGGCTGGGTGGATTGTTCCAGAGTGTTTCCTGTAGGAAGTGGGGTGGGATTGGGAGAAAGATAACAGCATGGGATCTCTAGTCCTGTGACAGATGTGACACGGGCAAGTCGTGGGAAACACATGGAGCCCTCTGTGTCTGAGTAGCCTGACTAGGGGTGGGAATGTATGATGGAGTGAGGAACAATGTCTCAGATTTCTCAAGAATGCACTCTTGGTTGTTGGTATTGCCCACGTGTGAATATATGCATGTATGTTACATTTGTGTTAATGCAAAGTTGTTGCAAAAACATAATTCCACTCTGAAAAGTGTTTTGTGACTGTAAAGACAGCATATGTGACAACACATAAAATGCTCCAACCATGTTTATACTTTCATTTATTCTTTCCTGTGTCTTCTCTGTGATATGAGAGGATTGGCAAGTCATGGATAATGAGAACCCACAGAAAATCCAATTTCAGCTATTGAGTTTCACTGACTTTTCTCACCATTCTTTAACGCAGCTCTAAGGACAGAATCATGGATGTTTTCCCCATTGTCTTTAATTTCTTTATTGTCTGTAATAAATAAGGAAATGGTGTAAAGCAGGCATCTAAAAGGAAAATTTTAACCAATAATTAGAGAAATGCAAATCAGAACTACAATGAGATATCAGCTCACACCGGTCAGAATGGCCATCATCAAAAAATGTATAAACAATTAATGCTAGAGAGTGTGTGGAGAAAATTGAACCCTTCTCCACTGTTGGTGGGAATTTAAATTGGTATAACCACTACACAAAACAGTATGGCAAGTCCTTTAAAAACTAAAAATAGTACGACCATAAGACCTAGCAATCCCACTCCTGGGCAAAACCGTAATTCAAAAAGATAACATGCACCCCAGTGTTCATTGCAGCACTATTTACAATAGTCAGGACATGGAAGCAACCTAAATGTGCATCAACAAAGGAATGGATAAAAAAGATGCAGTACATATATACAATGGAATATTACTCAGCCGTAAAAAGAATAAAACAATGCCATTTGCAGCAACATGGATGGATCTAGAGACTCCCACACTGAGTGAAGTCAGTCAGTCACAGAAAGACAAGTGTCATATGATGTCACTTATATGTAGGCTCTAAAAAAAGGCTACAAATGAACTTACTTACAAAACAGAAGTAGAGTCATGGATATCGAAAACAAACTTACGGTTACCAGGGGATAAGGGAGGGGTATAAATTGGGACTGACATACACATACTATATGTAAAATAGATAAACTATAGGGAAATTTTTTTAAAAGGGAGTGGATATATATGTATATTTTACATATATATGTAACTGCTTTACTTTGCTGTGTACCTGAAACTAACACATTATAAATCAACTATACTCCAATAATGTTTTTTAATTTTTAATTGGAGGATAATTGCTTTACAATGTAGGGTTGGTTTCTGCCACACATCAACATGAATCAGTCATAGGTATACATATGTCCCCAATTTTTAAAAAAGGAGAATTGGTCCACATGGCCTGGTCCATCTGCAGACTGGACCCATCAGCCCTCTGTATGACTAGGGGTTCCTGATTACGTCTAAAGAAGGTCAAGGATAGTGATAGTGTCCCGTCCAGATTATCTCTAAAGAGGATGCATAATCATCTTCCACCTCTTAATTAAAAAGCAAGACAAATTCTCATGAATTACAGAGCTTAAGAAACTGATCAAAGCCACACTGCTGAATAGATGGTTATATGCATGTCAATAGATAAATGCCATTTGTGGGTGAATTTTCTGTGATATTTCATCAAGGGAGTGGTCAATTCAGTTGACTGAAATCCAGTGTTAATGGGATCAACAGCACATCTTGCTCCCACTTAGGACTATAAAATAGAGTGGGTTTCATTTTCTGGTTTTGAGGGTTTTGTTGTGGTTCTTCTTTTTGTGGGGCAGAGATAATTCCAACCAGCAAACTAGCAAACATATGTCCTGGGAAACAACCACGAGGGTAAAAGAGACTTGATGGCCTAATAGAGATGAATAGGTATTATTGGGGAAATAATATAAAATGTGTGATGGGTGCAACCTGTGACCCATTTTTGATGTGTTAGTAGTATTACATGCACATTTCCAAAACAGCATACAGTTATTTATAAGTTTGCTGACAGTGGGCTTGGTGTTTTTAAAGATGGAATCTTCAGACCACCAGTGGGTTTTCTGGTAAGTTCAGAAAATACTATCTTCTATTCTTAGTCCTTGAGGCCGTTCAAACGGCCTTAACATACTCAAAAGTTATAGTTCAATATTTCATTGCATCCCTGGTGTCTTTCTTTCCCCACAGAAAAAGCAACAGTAAGCAATGTCATAAGTAGCAGTTCAGATCTCAGACGAGCACGCTAAAGTCTGTTTAATAGATGGTAGTTAAATATGGTTTGTTGAGCAAATAGACAAACACTAGTTGTGTTCTGCGTCCTTGTGCCGGATTCTTTCCCAGCTAAGGTACCAGGGAAACTGGCCTTAAACCAAGGGGTCATGTGATTTGAGAAGGGGGAAGGTAAATATTTCCTCTTGTTTCTTTCAGGGTGAAAAGATGAGCCCTGTGCACAATGTGGTGGTAAATAGAAATGCATACCAATCCCTCTTGGACCTCCTTTGCCTTCACTTCTGATTTCTTTCCCATGGCCACACCACTGGGGTGAGCTTAGGAGAGTTCTGTCCACTTTACTGTCGCACAGGACAACTATGGTGTCTGTGCGTGCTCAGTTGTGCCCAACTCTTTACGACCCCATGGACTATAGCCCGCCAGGCTCCTCTGTCCATGACATTTTCCTGGCAAGAATACTGAAGTGGATTGCCTTTTCCTCCTCCAGGGGATCTTCCTGATCCAGGGATCAAACCCAGTATTGACTATTCTCTATCAAAATCCACTTTTTCAGGAAAACTGGCTTTGACCAGATATTAGAAAGAAAACATTGGGATACAACTAACTCATATTATGTTGTGACTGACTAGTAGCAGAATAACCACACTAAGTCTTTCAGTATTTTTAAAAGTTGAGTGTTTATAAACTCAAGTAGACACAGATAGATAGCTAATCATTGAAACAAGGAGAGGTGGAAATTTTCAAGCAGTGTGTGATGGATCTGGGTTGGGAGAGGAGACCAATTCTAATGAAAATTCTTTGGGACTATTGGCCCTTCTGTAGAAGCCCTCCTTCTGGGTCTGCCACATTCAAATCTCACAGATGCTGGTGAAATCCAAATAAGTTTCCACACAACTTCCCTTTCCATTTTGTCTCTAAGAAACCTGTGGCTAAGGGCTTATGAATAGTGTCAGCTTTGTCTTCATGCTCTCCGTGTCTTTTTAGAGATATCAGAGGCCATGCATATTATTTTTTCTCTCTTTATCCAAATGTCCAGCCCAGCCTTAGCTCTTTAAAGCAAGTGATCATTGCCCCATGGCAGACTTGAGCCCACCATCAATTTCCTCATCTGTAAAGCAGAGATAACAATAGAACCGAATTGAAATGTTGTGAGGATTGTAGCAAAAATCAAGCAAGCGAAAAGGGGTTCCTTTGCTGTGATTCTTCCCTCTGCCTTCATTTCTCTGGCTGGTAGATTTTCATGCTTTTGCAACTAGTTTCTTTCTCCTTCAAGGGGAGAGGGCTTGAAGTTTAAGATCTTCCCAAATTTCATGTACTGTCTATGGCCCACCAGCCAAGACCATCAGCTCAGAGAAGCATGTCATCAGGGTTTCCAGCGAAGGTCTGTGATGTGGTACTTCCCATGGGCATATTCACTTCACTTTGCCCAAGTCTGTTCGTTGCTCACCATGTCCTCTCCAGAACACTCTTTTCGTGGCGGTTCCAGCTCCTTCCTTGGCTCTTTCCCAGGGTCTTCCAGCTAATCCCATGGCAGCCTTCAGGTTCTGAGCAAATTATAGTCCATCAGAATGGCCAGTGGGTACTCTGCCCGCCATGGCTCCTGGGATGTCTGTCCCTACAACTTTTCACTTTCAGGTACCATGCCCCTTACACACACACACACACACACACACACACACTGATATTAGGAAAGGAAGCTGGGCCCTTCCTCTGTTTCTAGTCTCAGCTCTTCACATTTATTGAATTCTGTGCTTCAGATGATCCAGACAGGAGAAATGCCATCTTTTAACCTCAGTGGTGTCTGAATTCCTACTGAGGACCAGCTTTCAGGGTCTTTCCAAGAGAAGGAGCTTGGATATGAATCACCATATGTGGTTCTTCTCTCTCCACACCTTGTCTGATCTTTCTGCAAAGCTAACCAAGTGAGATTATCTGAGTAGGTACTTTTTTCCCTTTTGTCCATGTTAAGCTTTTAAAATAACTTTCCCTCTAGACAAGCACAGACTTCTCTGTTTACATAAAATATGGCCCATCACTGGTAAATCAGAAGCATTCTTTACTTCTTTCCTTCGTACACACTTATTGAGTATTCCCTTACTGTAGGATTTCATATCACCTTCTAGAAATCCACACCTGCTTAGTACTGAGTAGCCAGCATTTTATCTCCCAGAATTACCTTTCTTCAGAGGCCAGGTAGCTCTTATGTTCCCAGTGCTCTTGTTTCCAGCTTTATGTTTTAGAACCTCTAAAGATGCCTTCCTCATTTCAATTGATATTCAATTGATACATAGGAATCACTAGCAGGGGTGTATTTTGGCCAGGAAGTTTAATACGCAGCTTCATCAAGTCTCAATAAAAAGTTAAAAAAAAACCCAGTGATACAAATATATCTGTGTTCAATTATAGGTATAGATATTGGGGTAGGGATAAAGATAGACACAGACACATCTAGAAATGATATACTGCTAAGTCGCTTCAGTCATGTCCGACTCTGTGCGATCCCATAGACGGCAGCCCACCAGGCTCCGCCGACCCTGGGGTTCTCCCGGCAAGAGTACTGGAATGGGTTGCCATTTCCTTCTCCAAGGAATGATATATTTAAGCAAATTAAAAGACGCTTGCTCCTTGGAAGAAAAGTTATGACCAATCTAGGCAGCATATTAAAAAGCAGAGACATTACTTTGCCAACAAAGTCTGGTCTTAGCTATGGTTTTTCCAGTAGTCAGTATGGGTGTCAGTTGGACTATAAAGATAGCTGAGTATCGAAGAATTGATGCTTTTGAAGTGTGGTGCTGGAGAAGACTCTTGAGAGTCCCTTGGACTGCAAGGAGATCCAACCAGTCCATCCTAAAGGAAATCAGTCCTGAATATTCATTGGAAAGACTGATGCTGAAGCTGAAAGTCCAATACTTTGGCCACCTGAAGGGAAGAACTGACTCATTGGAAAAGACCCCGATGCTGGGAAAGATTGAAGGCAGGAGGAGAAGGGGACGACAGAGGATGAGATGGTTGAATGGCATCACCAACTCAATGCACATGAGTTTGAGTAAGCTTTGGGAGTTGATGATGGACAGGGAGGCCTGGCGTGCTGCAGTCCATGGGGTCACAAAGAGTTGGACACGACTGAGTGACTGAACTGAACTGAACTGAACTGAAGCATCATGAGCCTGAGTATCAAAGATAGATGAAAGGGCATTTCAGAGAATAAAAGAATAAGAATTTGAGAAGAATGAGTAGATTTGTTCTTTTGAAATTTCCAAACAGTGCCTTTCTAGTTCTTGTCTCAGATTTGTTGGCGAAAATCTGACTTCTTGAGAAGCAGTGTGCCAGACTCCAGCAAAGTGCCATACAGACAAACACACTTTAACTGTGTTTGTATACACTGCTTTTTTCTCTCTTTATTTTCATTTATTAATTTTTTTTTTTTTTTTACATATTGAAGGCCTGTGGCTACCTCGCACCAAAGTGGATTGGTGCTATTCTTCCAAAAGCAGTTGCTTACTTTGTATCTCATTTTGATAGTTTTTGTAATATTTCTAGGTTTTCTATTATTATTTTGTTGTGGTGACCTGTGATCAGTGGTCTTCGATGCTGCTACTGTAATTGGGGCACCATGAACCGCACCCATATAAGACTGTGAACTTAACCAATAAATGTCTGTGTTCTGACTGCCCCACTGACCAGCTGTCCCCCCATCTCTCACCCTCTCCTCGGGCCTCCCTTTCCCTGAGACACAGCAATATTGAAATTAGGCCCATTAATAAACCTACAGTGGCCTCTAAGTGTTCAAGTGAAAGGAAGAGCCATGCATCTCTCGCCTGAAATCAAAACCCAGAAATTATTAAACTTAGTGAGGGAGACAGAGACAGGGCAAACGCCAAGCCTCTTGTACCAAATGTCAACTTGAGAATGCAAAGGGAAAGTTCTTGAAAAAAATTAAAAGCACTACCCCTGTGAACACACAGTTGATAAGAAAGTGAAACAGCCTTATTGTTGATATGGAGAAAGTTTTAGTGGTCTGGACAGAAAATCAAACCGGCTGCAGCATTCCTTTAAGCTAAAGCCTAATCCAGCATTCTCCTCCATTCTCTGAAGGCTGAGAGGTGAGGGACCTGCAGAAGAAGTTTGAAGCCAACAGAAGTTAGTTCATGAGGTTTAAGGAAAGAAGCATCTCCATCACACAAAGTGTGAGGTGAAGCAGCAAGTGATGATGCAGGAAGAGATCCAGAAAATCTAGCCTAGATGATTCATGAAAGTGAATGCACTAAACGAGATTTTCAGTGTGGATGAAATAGTTTTATATATATATGGGAAGAAGATGCCCTAGTCCTTTGATAGCTAGAGGGGAGAAGTCAAACTGGTTTCAAAGCTTCAAAGGACAGGCTGACTCTTGTTAGAGGCTAAGGCAGCTGGTGACTCCAAGTTGAAGCCAAATCTCATTGACTGTTCTGAAAATCCTAGGGTCTTTTAGATGAAAATTGTGCTAAATCTACCCTCAGTGCTCTTTAAATGGGACAACAAAACCTGGATGACAGCACATCTCTTCACACATGGTTTACTGAGTATTTCCTCCATTGTGGAGACCTACTTCTGAGTAAAATATTTCTTTCAAAATATTTCTGCTCATTGACAATGCACTTGGGTCACCCAAGAGCTCTGATGGGGATGTACAATAAGATTCATGTTGTCTTCACGCCTGCTCACACAACATCCACTCTACAGCCCATGGATCAAGGAGTAATTCTGACTTTCAAGTCTTGTTATTCAGGAAATACATTCTGTATGGCTGTCGCTGCCATACATAGTGATTCCTTTGACGAATCTGGGGGAAGTAAATCGAAAGCCTTCTGGAAAGAATTCACCATTCTCAAAGCCATTCACAATTCATGGGACATTCACAATTCATGGGAAGAGGTCAAAATATCAACATGAACACAAGTTTGGAAGAAGTTGATTCCAGCCCTCACGGATGACTTTGAGGGGTTCAAGACTCTAGGGGAGGAACTAACTGCAGATGTGGCAGAATGAGCAAGAGAACTGGAATTAGAAATGGATCCTGAAGATGTAACTGAATTGCTGCAGTCCCGTGATAGACTAGTATGAATGAGGAGTTGCTTCTTGTGGGTGAGCTAAGAAAGTGGTTTCTTGAGATGGAATCTACTCCTGATGAAGACGGCTGAAAGAATCTTAGAATAGTAAGTAAACTTAGTTGATAAAGTAGCAGCAGGATTTGGGGGACTGACTCCAATTTTGAAAGAAGTTCTACCAGGAGTAAAATGCTATCAAACCGCATTGCCTGCTCCAGAGAAATGCTTCATTGTTGCTTCATTTTAAGAAACCACTATCATTCTAATCAATCTGCTGCCCTCAGCATCAAGGCAGGACCCTCTAGCAGCAAAAGATTACAGCTCATTGGAGTTTTAGATGATGGTTAGAATTTTTTATCAATAAAATATTTTTTAATTAAGGGATGCACACCTTTTAGACATGATGCAATTATTGCACACTTAACAGATGACAGTAACATAACTTTTGTATCCCTGGGAAACCAAAAAATTAGTGTGACTTGCCTTCTTGCGATACTTGCTTTATTGTGGTAGTCTGAAACTGAACTGGAAAATATCCCTGAGGTCTGCCTGTATAGGAATAATTCATCAGATATGTATTGAATAAATGAGTTCTTTACGTTAACAAACAATATTTTATTCTTATTACTTAAAATAGAAGACAAAATAGCTTTAGGGTTCATAAAAGTGTCAGAGTAATGCCATGGACAATTCAACATGTTCCTTTCATTATTCTTTTCTTTCTCTCCCTGTCTGTTTGACTTAGAAGGCTGTAATCAAAGAGGGATAAAGGCCTTTTTTAAAAACCTCTTTGTGAATATGTGGACAGGTTTTAAGAAAAATGAAGTCAAATTCTCCTAGGACTTATGGGTATGGAAATTTCCATTGATTTAGCTAGAGGATAAGATGAGGAAGCAGTCCAGGACCCAGTAATAAAAATACTAGGACAACTGATTAATTACCGAATGTATTTATTTATTTGAATTAAGTAATTGGTTTTTGCATGTTTTCATTCTTCTTATTTGTAATCTCCTAAAAGGTGGGGATGAGACCTCATCCTGTAGGATTATATATAAAAGACCAGCTAACGCAACCAGACAGGGTGAAGATTGCAAGAGCCTTAGTCAATGTTTTGTACAGCAAACTAACATACCATCACACCATTGTAAAGCAATTATATCCAATTTAAAAAGAAATTATTTAAGATTAGAAAAACTATCCAGGGACTAAGGAGATGGCATCATTTCTAGGGAAAAATAAATGCAACTTGGACAATTGCCACAGACTTTTCATTCTGTGTTTTGGGCTCTCTGTTTGATGTCCACCATCACCTCTGCTCAGGGACTCAAAGTCTCCAGCTACTCCCTGTTTTCATCCATATCTACTATTTGAACCATCCTTCAGAGTCTCTACTGTAGCCTTGGCCATGGGCAGCCTCTTTCTTTATCATTCTTGCCTCAACCTGAGAACTAAGATGCCATCATACACAACAAGCTTCAAGATGTGCTTTTTGCATCGTTCACAAAAACAGAAGTTTACGATTTTTACTCCTCCCAGGGGTACCTTTTCTTTCATCAAAGATCAGGGATTTCAACTAAAGGGCAGAGACCTAGCTGGGGGATTTCAGATGGGGAGGTGTTATTCGAGGTAATGTTTGGTAAGGATCTCCTGGGCGCATCTAAAGCACGCCTTGAAGCCTGCTGTGTGTGACGGCGTCTTAGTTTGCAGGTTGAGGCAAGAGTGATAAAGAAGGAGGCTGTGGTGGGGACTCCAAAAGTGAATGGGTTAGGATCAGATCTCAGTGACTTTGTGACTTCCCTGTGATGGTGACTCAGACTTTTCATCTGTGAAACAAGTGGTACCAATGTCCTGGGGCTTCCCTGGTGGCTCAGAAATAAAGAATCTACCTGCAATGCAAGAGATGCAGGTTCAATCCCTGGGTCAAGAAGATCCCCTGGAGAAGGAAACAACAACCCATTCCAGTATTATTTTTTTTTAACTTTAAACTTTTTATTTTGCATTGGGCTATAGTCAGTTAACATATGGTGGTAGCTTCAGGTGAACAGTGAAGGGACTTAGCCATATATGTATATGTATCCATTCTCCCCCAAACCCCCTCCCATCTAGGCTGGCACATAACGTTGAGCAGAGTTCCATGAGCTATCCAATAGGTCTTTGTTGGTTATCCATTTTAGATATAGCAGCCCACTCCAGTATTCTTGCCTGGGAAATCCCATGGACAGAGGAGCCTGGCGGGTACAGTCCACGAGGTCACAAAAGAGTGACATAACTAAGGGACTGAACCACAACAACTAGTGTCCTAGGATTGATGAGAAGACCGAGCGTTAGACTCTTGGCCAAGTTCCTAGCAGAGAGTAAGCACTCAGTAAGTGTTAGCCATTATCACAACCCAGAAAACAGCGCTTGGCCACAAAATAATTGAACCCGTGGACTGGAGACTTGCCTGGAAGCAGCTCTCTGCTAACATTGTACTGGCATTGTGCGTCTGTGTTCACATCAGTGGCATTAAAAGGAAAGATAGAGGACGTAAAGATAAGTGAGATTTTCATTTAAGCCTGAGGGGTAACCAAGCTGTAGCAGAACTCACCTCAGGTAACATGAGAAGTAGACCTGGTTTCTGTCTCCCCATGAAGCAGTATAGTCTTTGACTGGCAGGAGCGATTTCTTTCTTTTTTTTTCAGCCTGTTCTCTAATGACATAAGAATATAAGAATTTCCAACCTATGTTAGACCCATGCCTGGGTCCTAAAGACCAGTGGTCCCCAACCTTTTTGGCACCAGGGACCAGGTTCGTGGAAGACAATTTTTCCACAAATGGGGGTGGAGATGGTTTCAGGGTGATTCAACTGCATTGCATTTAGAGTGCTCATGATAATCTGTATTTGCAGCCACTCCCCAGGGTTAGCATCACCACCTCAGCTGCCCCTCAGATCATTAGGCGTTGGAGTCTCATAAGGAGCACACGACTTAGATCCCTTGCTTACACAGGTCACAGTAGGGTTCCTGCTCCTATGGGAATCAAATGCTATCGCCGAACTGACAGGAGGCGCTCAGGCAGTAACGCGAGTGATGGGGAGTAAATACAGATGAAACTTTGCTTGCTCAACATGCTCACCTCCCGCTGTGCAGCCTGGTTTCCAACAGGCCATGGTACAGAACCAGTCCATGGCCTGGGGGCTAGGGACCCCTGCTAAAGACCACACGGGCTTTGACTGTGAAAATCAAGAGCAGGGCCAAGGTTGGCCTCAACTTAACTTCAAGATATTATTGACTTTCATGTATTTATACCTTTTCATGCAAACTTGCCAATAGCAAGTAAACTTTGGGTCTGAGGCAGCCCCAAGTAACTGGCAAAGTACTTTCTTGCCAAAAAAGGATTCAGAGAAGACATCTTTAATAAGCTCCTCTTCTCCCCATCCCAGAACCCCTTTCTCTTTGCCTCCCACTTTCTTTCCCGTTCTGTAACTGGCTGGTGAAGGCAGACTCGGGGCAGGAAAAACCTCAGAGTCGCCAGGCAGCTTTATACCTCAGCAGCTGCCTTCAGCACATGCGCAGCTACTGGGACAATAAACCATTTCACATTGCTTCTACCCCACAACCAATTAGGTCAGCTGTAAATATTGGAATTGCTTGGTAAATGTGCTAGAAGATTGTGCTGACTTGTTAATATAAGTGAAAATGTAATTAGATTTATAACACTTTTTTTCCCCCAAAACCATAATTTACAACAACAACAACAGAAGCAAAAAAAAAAAAAACTTGCTTGCAACCTGCTGAAATATCATTATTAAAATGCACATGAAAAGTCAATTACGCCAGAGGGAGGTATTTAAGAGAAGTAAGTTTCCATACCCTAGGATTACACCATGGGGATTACATATTTCTTATTTATTTATTTTTTTTCCCTGAGATCTTTGCTGCTGCCAGATGAAAAGGAACAGATATTTTACTTATTTTGCTCTGAAATATTGCTGCAGATAGTGCTAAAAAGTGAACTAAATAAGCTGGCTCCCTGGAAACCTACTCTATTCGCCTCAGAGCCCCAGGAAAAGCTGAGCAGTCACCATTCTTTTTATTTACAAGCCCGTCTCTCTTTAAGCAATAGCCATGTTCCTTAAAGCATGTAGACATCACATATCCTTTCTAACTATTATTCTGTTTATTGCTCTAAATGAGTAGATTATTTTATATCATTTGATGGAAAATCCTTATGTCAAGATAAGAAATACCCCCTCCCTTTTATTCACTTTAAAACCTGGAGTTTCCTCTGCTCCTAGGGTTGTATTGAGAATGCAGTTCTTTCTCCAGATAAGATGTCACAGGGTTCACCACTGGCATTGGCTAGGTCAGAGGACTCTGGCATCTGTGCCCTGAGCTGGACTTTCTCTGCTGCAGGAGCCTCCGTGGGTCAGGGAGGCACTGCCCCTCTTCCCAAGACTCTGATTCTAGCACCATCACCACAGGCGGTTGCTCCCTCTCTGCTTTCTAGTTTTCTCATCATGAAACAGAGGTGTTATTACAGCTCATGCATGTTTAAGGTGCCAGTGGGGAAAAGCTAGTTTAAAAAAAAATCATAAAGTAATTTGTAAGTGTGAGAGGAGGTGCCATTTCTAGACTCAAACTTCTCCTAAAATGTTCAGTTTAGATAATGGAAGAAATTTTTAATGCATATCCTTTAGAATCGCTAACGCATATATTGCAGATAAATTAATCTTTGGGGAAAGATTCCGGTGTTACTGCACAGGAATCAGTGGGTAAAGTAAATCCCATATATCTATACATATATATGTATATAGTCCACTTTACACACTCATAGTTTATACTCACCTGGAGACACGTTTCAGGTGTCCATGTTTACAGGAAGATCTAGGAAAGATTGAAGTGAAAAGGGACAAACCACAGACTTTCATTTGAAATAATCCATTGGTGAGGCTCCGTAATCGAAAGCAGTGCAAACGGTCTTCCAACATTAAAATGCTCTCAGTTCCTATTTATGTATTAATGTGATCATCATGATTAATACCTGTATGTTTTCATTTTTTTACATGTAAAGAGCTTATTAATATTTCTAGTCCTTAAACTATTTCATGAAAACCATCTCCAAAATGATTAGCTAGATTTGCTTCTGAACTGAAATATTCTGTTAGATATCGCAATTAGCCAAGCCTGGTGCCTGGCTTTTACACTGGGGGTAAATCTGAATATTCTAGGACCTTTCTAAATATCCCTGGTTGCAGCTTTATCCCACAGCATAGGTATTCAACTTCCAGGACCATGGCTGGCGTTTCCTTTTTTCTCACTTCTGTTTTACTCCTTTGAGAAATCCTGCTTGTGGATTAGTGTTAGTAATCAGTTTTAGGAGACTTAGAGATGACTCAGAGGTAAAGATAACTGGAAAGGATTTGTGTGTGTGTGCGTGCACACACTAGTTGCTCCGTCATGTCCAACTCTTTGCAACCCCATGGACTGCAGCCATGTAGCCTGCCAGGCTCCTCTGTCCATGGGATTCTCCAGGCAAGAATGCTGAAACGGGTAGCCATTGTCTTCTCCAAGGGATCTTCCCAACTGAGGGATTGAACCCAGGTCTTCTGCATTGCTGGCAGATTCTTTACCGCCTGAACCACCAGGGAATCCCAGAAAGGATGTGTAGGGCCAGGTCAGTATCTGCTTGTCCTGTGAGCTCACTCTTCCAGAAACAGCTCTTGGCACTCTCCACTCAAAGTAGTTGGTTTCCATCAACATCCCTTAAGCTCATCCAGGAAGACATTCTGAGGGAAGCCAAAACAACAAAACAAAACAAAACGAAATCCATGAAACTACTGGAAGAAGGTTCTGACCTCTCCATATGGATTCTGTGGGTTGTTTTATTTTTGTTGTTAACAGTTAATTTGTAGGGAGGAAATGGTGAACATATTACAGAGTAAAACAGGCAGAAACCATCCCGGGTGAGTTTGCATTCATCTGCTTTCAAAGTTAAAGTTTAGTCAGATGACTAAATCTTCAGTTCAGTTCAGTCGCTCAGTTGTGTCCAATTCTTTGTGACCCCAAGGACTGCAGCACGCCAGGCTGCCCTGTCCATCACCAACTACCAGAGTTTACTCAAACTCATGTCCATTGAGTCAGCGATGCCATCCAACCATCTCATCCTCTGTCATCCCCTTCTCCTCCCACCTTCAATCTTGCCCAGCATCAGGGTCTTTTCAAATGAGTCAGTTCTTCGCATCAGGTGGCCAAAGTATTGGACTTTCAGCTTCAGCATCAGTCCTCTCAATGAACACTCAGGACTGACCTCCTTTTGGATGGATTGGTTGGATCTCCTTGCAGTCCAAGGGACTCTCAAAAGTCTTCAACACCACAGTTTAAAAGCATCAATTCTTCAATGCTCAGCTTTCTTTATAGTCCAACTCTTAAGAGCTATTTAAGGAATTTATTTATATGTAACCCACACAAGTAGAGTATCTCTACCAACTAGATAGTTTTTCAAGGTCCACTTTCCTGCCTAGTACCTTTTACTTTCCTGAGGGGAAGGAGTGTAAAGAAAGATTGTTATCAGCCACTGTCTCACCAGATGCTCTCATCTCCACCTCTAGGTCTGTGGAGCTACCTTACTCCTTCTTTACTCTTCTTCAGTTTATGATTTCAGCCATTGAATCTTGTCGTAGTATTTTTCCAGGTGTATTGTTTTCCAAGCCAAGAAATAACAGAAGAGTAGAGAAGGAAGGAAACTAATTCCCAGGGGAATGATGCATGGATATATCACTTTTGGGGGCAAGAGACAGCTTCAAAATGTCTCCCAACCCAGACCCACGATTTCATAGCTCCCTTGGCTGACTTGTCTTCACTCTGAGCCCCATAGTATGTGAGGTTAGGTGATGGGAGTGCTAACGTTGAACGGAAGAGGAGGGAAGAGAATATACAGAGAAGTGGACAAAGTAGTTAGATTCTGGAACCAAGTCCCTATGCCAAATTAGGGACTAACATTACAAAATTACAGGGAATCCTCTTGCCCCAGGGATCAAACCTGGGTCTCCTGCATTGCAGGCAGATTGTCTACCATCTGAGCCACCAGGGAAGCCCATAGATACATGTGTATGGAGATACATAAAATACCCATATAATAATATATGTATAATATGTTATGATCCTACGGGGTACCCTATGGTATAGCAAACACTTGTGGTGCCCACTAAACATACTAAATCTGTCTTCAAGGAGCATGTGTGTGAGAAGCAAGAAAAAAAAATAGGCATCAATTAATTGTAGCATGAACCAAATAAATCAATGCAATGCATATTTCCATCTAATATCTGGTGAGTGCCTTTAATGTGCATTGTGCCCTCAAGGATTCATTACTTAGGAAGCTGTGTTGTGGGGTGGGTCAAGCAGTGTGCTGGAGATCAGAGAATCGGTGAGATTAATAAGGAAGGCTTCCTGCAGGAGGTGGATCTGGAGCTGGGTTTGAAACGCCAAATGCTTTAACAACTGGCACCCCCGCAACCCGCGTGAGTGAGAAATAATTAATACAAAGCACGCTCGATCGAAGGAAAATGCAGCTTGGCTTTCCCTCCTGTGAAATTTACGTGACCGCTGGTAAACCATTAAGTCACTTTCTTAGGTGTGCTTGACGGGCCTCCTAGAGTGGGCATCGTAAAGATTGGTTTATAGCTCAGATAGCTGTTACATTTTAATAAGGCTCGGAAACTTAGATGTTATTCACTGCAGCTGCCAATCAAGTACCTGTGTCGAAGCAAGACAAACATAACAATAAATGCTAAGCACTCTGGTGTTCAGCAGCCTGGCAGGATGCACTGCAGGCTTTATGAATGTGTGAGAGCGAATATACAGAAGCTTGGGAAAAGGTCATTGGTATTTTTGGAGCAATAAATCAAACATGGAAAGATTTGCATTTTGGCTGTATAACATACAGGACTGGATTAGAGAGAGAGAATACTTTGAAGTAATATTTCTCTGCTGACTTGTTTTATTAGCTTCCTTTAAACATGTTACATTATTGCTTATAGAATTTCATTTACTCGGATTGGCAGCTTGATAAATACGTCTATTGGCGATGATTTGGATTGCTCTGGGCATTAATATTATTAAAACCTGTCACAAGGAAATGTCTGAAAGATGACTTACTGTAAAGATTACAGCATGAAATAAATCATCCAGTGGTATTTGTTACCATTTATGGCCTCTTGGAGCTGAGTCAATCCCTTTTTATGTTGCATTATTTTTCAAGTTTTTATAGCCTTACATTATATATTGCTGTCAGGAATGAACAGATGGGGTGTCGAACACGAGCTCTCTGAATAATTCCCACCCTCCAGTTATTTGTATGAAGGGCAAATGCAAAACTGTGCATTCTCCAGCAAAAAAAAAAAAAAAAGGAAAGAGAGAGAAGAGAAGCTGCTGTTGAGGAAGAGGGATCCCTTTGTCAGATGGTTCAGGCCAATTCCACCAGCTGGTTGGAATCCCTGACTGGCAGTCACCCTGTTTGGGTTCCAAGCAAGAGATGAGGTGGCGGTATCTGCTCCAGTGAAACAACAAATGCCGTCTTCAGAGGCATTTTATTTTCTTAGAGTGCCTCTTGCTGAGACAGCTCCCCATTTGGAGGTGAATGTATCATACTCTCTTCCTACGAAGCTGAGAAATTTGGGGGAGAAAAAGAACCTCAGAAAGAGCCAAGAGAACCAAAAGAAAGATGCATTGAAAGGATTTGATATGTTTTTGAGTGAGTGAGAGACAAGCAGGCATCCTGGGGGGTGGACATGGGGGTTCACAAAGGATTCTGTGCCATCTGAATTGTTGGGTGGGTGGTGGGGGGAGTCCTTGGAATCAATGTAGAGGAAGTCAAAGGAGTCCCATGGGGATTTCGAGGCCTCTCATGGACAAGGCTTCCCTGGTGGCTCAGTTGGTAAAGAATCAGTCTGTAATGCAGGAGACCTGGGTTCTATCCCTGGGTTGGGAAGATCCCCTGGTAGAAGAGAACAGCTACCCACTCCAGTATTCTTGCCTGGAGAATTCCATGGATAGGGGAGCCTGGCAGGCTATAGTCCACAGGGTCACAAAGAGTTGGACACGACTGAGCAATTAACATTTTCTTTCACTTTCATGGACGAAGCAGAACAGAGTCTCCAAGACCTAGTACACTTTGCAGTGTATATGCCCTGGGGAGCCCGTAGGTCTTCTCCCCCTCCTCTGAGGGGTCGGGCAGCTGCTTAATGGTCATACAAGATCCCCTTCAGGGTCCTGAGCTTCCGCCACCATTGGAAGAGGCGAGAAAACTAACCCAGTAAAAAGCCCACCAGCTTTTTAAGAGGACGCGAATGTGAATTTTCTTCACTTACCTTCCTACGCTCCACTCCATGCATTCTGAGAAGTTCTGTAAAGTGCTCCCATATTGTAGAGAAGCAGTAGACACAGAGTCTGGATGACTGGAACCCAGACTCACTGCTTCTGATCTGGGGACTTGGAGACACTTAATTTTGCATCATCCCGAATTGTGGACAGGATGTTTTTCCTGCTGACCTCACAATGTTGCTGCAAAAAGTCAAATCATACAATACACACACACATGCACACTTTAAAGGCTATTCACTCCTACATTTGTCAGAAGTGGGTTTTAATGGGTCAAAAGTTTTAACCACCATGTTGAAACCAGACTCTTGAGTTCCCTCCTATAAAGCTCTGCGTTTTCTCGAGTTTTTCACCCTCTGGCTCATCTCCTCATCCCCATGATGTCAAACCCTCCCTCCACCACCTCTTTACATTGTCACCTTCCTGGGAGGGATTTGTAGACAAGCCATCAGAGCTTCCGCAGCTGCTTGAAGTGACCAGACCCGTTCTCTCGTGCTGAGCATCCGACTCCCTTGCCCCCCTTCTCTTCTTCTGTGTCATCTTCCCAAGGTCCTTCCATACGAGCTTCTGTCTGTTGATGTGTCACGTTTGCACAAGGATGCCATCTGGGTACACTCAGGCATACCTGAGTGAGACAGGCAGGACAGCAAGGACTGCTTCATTCTAGGCAGAATTCACAGCTTCACTATCTTGCATTTCAGTTCTCTCTGTCCGGCAGCATAGAAACTTTTTTGCCCTTAATTCCGGGAGAGAGTACAAAAGGGTAACTTTCAGTCAGTTCAGAAGTTGATAAGGGCAGTCAGTTAGTTGAATTTCCGTATTCCTGCACACATCTCTCTCGCCTGCCTTGTTGCCCTCATGGCTCCCCGCAGACGGACATCGACCTGACCACACTGGCAGTGCGGAACCTCCAGCGTCTGATGCGTAAATGTGTATCAGCTCTTGAATTTTACATCTGTCTTTAAAGTAGGCTTGTCTTTTTTTTTCTTTCTTCCTTTCTCCTTCCTTACCCTTCTCTTTTTATATCCCTCTCTTCTTCCTTCCTTATCTTTGAATTGTTATTTGCTTTTGCTTCCCCAGAAATGTACTCAAAGTTCTCAGCCTCTTTTGGATAGGCATTGCAGTATTTCTGTTTCCATAGAGCAGCTCCCTTATCTCAGCTGAAGCCACAATTCTCCAAGCCAGACAGTGACTTACCTTTCTTGTACTCTGCAAACTAAATGTGGACCTGCTTTCCATGTTCTCTCACCCGGTCCCATGCTGAGAAAACCCTGATGCTCTCCGATTTCCTCATCAGTCCAGGGCCTTCCATACATTAAAACAGACAAGCTTGGAACCTGGCTCTCTTATTCACTGGCAGCCACATATGTTCTCTAGGCTAAGTCCTCTATCAGTAAAACTAGATGAGATGAAACACAATCATCTAAAGCTCTTTCAAGATTTAAGTTATCACTTGCTCCTGCTCCAGCTGCCGTAGCTTGAAACATCCCCACAGTAAATGATTTCTTCTTGTGGTGCTTTGCTCTTTCTGATCAGAGAAAGGATCTCTTTCTCTGATCAACTCCAAGACAATGCACATGCGGCATTTGCAAATCTTTCTCCTCCTGGTGTTAGCTTTCGCTTAAAAAGTTATCATAAATCAGCTAAAACCATTATGCCATTCATTAAACCATCTTGCAGGTATGTGTGTGCATGAGTGTGTGTGTGCGTACATATGTGTGCATATTGTGTTGAGTGTGGGATCGGGAAAAGGTGCGGTATGACCCAGAGTGACCTTTTGTAATAAAGTTTCATAGTGAGGTCTAATTACCACAACTCACCTCTTTATTATTAATTCCGCAGTCCCGGCACATGAAATAGCTTAATCATTTTCAGAATTTGCATGACTAATGGAGTGAGTTATGATAGAAAGGATAAGTTTCATAATTAGATTTTGCTGGAAACTTGTGCAAACTAGTCTATGTATAATTTGGTCAGCTCTTGATTTTTAATGAGGGCACCGAGAGTGACTGAAGCCTCTGGCAGCCTTCGCTTCATGTTTTAATTACTCACAGTAATCCTGACAATTACATACGTGTCATAAATCACATCATAATGACTCATAAAGAAAGTATATTTAATTATTGAAGGGGGAGTTCTCTGATTAGACAGGTAGAGAGGGGATGTGCTGAAATGTGAGCTGTATTTGAAAACTGAGCTGCCTGATTCTGTGACATGGAGGAATCAGCCTCTGAAACTGGCATTATGGAGAATAAGGAAAGGCGTCACCAAATTTCCAGTTTCAGCTTCAACATGTGAAGAGCTCTGAAGTCATCACTCCTGTCCTTACAATAGGAAAAAAAATTGAACAAACTGAAAATTAGACTTTTCTTCCCCCATCAGAACACTGAGGTTACAAAGCAGATTGTCGCCCTGGAACGCAGAGAGTTACAGGTGAGGTCTGCTTTCCTGGGGGAAGGGCCACTGGAGCCATAAAGTGGTAGGAACATGTAAATAGTAATTTTTATTAATTGCTGGAGGTTGAGTGGTGGAGAAGACTCTTGAGAGTCCCTTGAACTACAAGGAAATCAAACCAGTCAACCCTAAAGGAAATCAGTTCTGAATATTCATTGGAAGGACTGATGCTGAAACTCCAATACTTTGGCCACCTAATGCTAAGAATTGACTCCTTAGAAAAGACCCTGATGCTGGGAAGATTGAAGGCAGGAGAAGGGGGCTACAGAGGATGAGATGGTTGGATGACATCACCAACTTGATGGACATGAGTTTGAGCAAGCTCTGGGAGTTGGTGATGGACAGGGAAGCCTGGTGTGCTGCAGTCCATGGGGTCACAAAGATTCGGACACAACTGAGTGACTGAACTTAACTGTGGCCTAGGTGAAGAGTGAGAGGGTCTGGGGAGCTGGAGACTTAGAGGGACATCCACACTTTGAGGGACTTTCACCTATAGGAGCTCTATCAAATTCTCCCACCAAACAAACAAACAAAAATCCCCTCAACAACTGGAAGAAGGAGGCGAAGGGTGACTATAGCAAAATACACCCAGAGGGTTTTCTGGAACAAAGTCCTACTCTCCCTGGGAAAAGAGTTTTCTAATGCTTATCTAAAACCTAAGGGAATGGTGAGGGAGTGGCATTTCTCCCACTCAGCCTCCTCTAGCCCTCCTATCTCACCTGAGCAGGGGACAGGCAGAGATAAAATATACCCTTAACAGTTACAGCCCCAAGATGCAGGGCCACTGAAAAACTGAGATTTAATCACAAAATTACACAATCTTCCTTTCTCCCATACATTACTACTGTGAAGCTCCAGTATAACAACAGTGAATTATAGACAAAAGAGCTTCAATGTAGACACTATTTAAGAAAGAGTTCTCTGAGAAACCCTAAGATGAGACAGAAGCACAGATGTTAAAGAAAGTTGAATCCTTGGAAACTACAGCTACAGCAGACATTAAACAGAGTGTAATTGCTAGCCAGAATATCATAAAATCTCATGCTACAGATCTGTTTGCCTTAGTTCCTATTACCTAATATGTCATATCCCATTGCAAAAAAAATGCAAAGCATGCTAAAAGGCAAGGGGAAAGTGCTATATGAAGAGACAGAGCAAGTGTTAGATGAAGACTCATCGGTGTCATCAATTTGGAATTAGTAAGAGATATAAAATGAGTGTGATTACTATTTAAGAGCTCTGAATAAAAAAGGTAGGCAGTGCAGAAAAACAGGTGAGTAATGCTAGCAGAGGGTTGGCATCTCTAAGAAAGAATCAGAAGGAAAAACTAGAAAATAAAAACGCTGTAACAAAAATGTCTTTATAGACTCACTCGTGGACTAGACAAAGCACAAGAAAGAATGTGTGCTTGAAGATATGTCATCAGAAACTCCCCAGACCAATATCAAAGAGAAGAAGGATTTAAAGAAACTCAGAACTGTGTTGAAGAAACATGGGACAATTTCTCACAATGTGTAAATATATGCATTATTGGAATATAAAGAGAACAGAGAAAGAATGAAGCAGAAGAAATATTTGAAGTGAATATTGGCTGAAAATGTTCCAAAATTAATGACAACAAATCACAGATACAGAAAGGTCAGAGCACACCAAGAATAATAAATATAAAAATGTCTACGGTTATGCGTATCATATTCAAACTGCTAAAAAAATAAAAATAAAAAAGACAAACCCCAAAAGAAAATTGTGAAAGAAGGAAGAGGAGGAGGAAAAAAAAAAAAAACACTCTACCTCAAGAGAAACAAGGTTAAGAATTACAGTGGTCTTTGTGTCAGAAACTGTAAGGAAGAAGAGAGTGGAGTGAAATATTTAAAGTATTGAAAGAAAAAAAATATCACCTCAACCTAAAATTTTATACGCAGTGAAGCTGTTCTTTAGAAGTGAAGGAAAACTAAACACTTTCTCAGATAGACAAAAACCTAGGGAGTTTACATCACCAGAAGACCTCTCCTTCAAGAAAAATCAAGAAAGGTAAGAAAGTAAGAAGGTCTTTCCAAGAAGAAAAAAATTGATCTAGGTCAGAATCTCAGGTCTACATAAAGAAAAGAAGAGCATTAGAGAAGGGATAAATGCAAGTAAAATACAATATTTTAATTTTTCTTATTCTTAGTTAAACTAAAATATATGTGTTTAAATTACTAAAATTGTATTGGATGATTATAGCACAGAAGTACTTGAAATGACGAACTATAGTGTCATAAGAGATGGGAACGAGGAAGAGGGGATACTCTGTTACGAGCACCAGCTCTGAATAGAAAGCAGCACAGTGTTACTGGAAGATGGACTTGGTTTAGTTAAAGATATATGTTGCATATTTGAAGATAACTCCTACTCTTTTTTTGTATTCTCTTTTTCTAATTTTTTATTGTGGTAAAAGTCACATAATAAAAAGAATACTGTCCTAGCCACATTTAACCGTGTAGTTCAGGGGCTCTAAGTAGGATCACCCTCATCCATCTCCTGAGTTTTTCACCTTCTTAAACTGAAACTCCACCCCCGTTAAACACTAACTTCCTGTTTCCCCTGTACCTCTCCTCCCCCGCCCCTGGCATCTACCAATGCACTGAATCTGTGAAATTGACTATTCTAGGCACCTCATATAAGTGGAATCAAACAATATTTGCTCCTCATGTATACTGGAATGCACTTTTAAGGTGTAGGAGAACTCAATTTTTTTTTTTTTAGTAGAATATGAGTAAGAGAAGAGATAAAATGAAATCTTATACAAATGCTCAAACTAGAGAAGGCAGAAAAGGTAGGGGAAGAATAAATGCAGAAAATAGCAAACAATTATAAAACATAGTAGACAATCTAATAGATCAATAATCACTTGTAATAAGTGGCACAGCAGTAAAGAATCCACCCGGCAATGCAGGAGATGCTGGAGACATGGGATCAATCCTTGGGTCCTGAAGATTGCCTGGAGGAGGAAATGGCAACCCACTCCAGTGTTCTTGCCTGAAAAATCCCATAGACAAAAGAGCCTAGCGGGCTACAGACGATGGGGTTGCAAAGAGACAGACATGACTGAGCAACTGAACACAGCACACAAATAAAATACCTCAAAGACCAATACTGTCCAAGTAGATAAAGAAACAGAACCCAATTACCTACTATCCATGAGAAACCCACTTTAAGCATAAATATTTGCATAGGTTAAAAATGAAAAGATGGAGAAAGATAAACCATGCTAACACTAATCATAAAGAAAGCTTGAGTAGCTATATTCATTTTAATCAAAGACGGTTCAAAACAAGGAAAATTGTCACAGATAAAGAGGGACTTACATGATGATGAAGAAGTCAATCCTTTAAGATAACAATCCTAAATGTTTACCTAAAAATACATAAAGAGCATCGAAATACACAGGGCAAAAAATTGTTAAAACTAATAAAAGGGGAAATAGATAAATCCACTCAAAATTGGAGACTTGATGACCCCCTTTTCAGTAATTGGTCAAATTAGCAGGAAGTCATACAGGATGTAGTTGATCCGAACAGCATTATCAATCAACTTGTTCTAACTGACAGCAGTAGTCTCACTACCAGCAGTAGTGACATGCACATTCTTAAGTGTGCAAAGCAGCCTACACCCTGGCTACAGAAAACACACTAACAAAAAATGGCGCAAATGAACTTATTTATGAAACAGAAATAGAGTCACGGATGTAGAAAACGAATTTATGGTTGGCGGGGAGGTCGGGAGGGAGTAAACTGGGAGATGGGGATTGACATACATATGCTGCCATGTATAAAATGAGCTTCCCTGGTGGCTCAGTGGTAAAGAACCCGCCTACAATGCAGGAGACGTGGCAGGAGACGTGAGTGTGATTCCTGGCTCAGGAAGATCCCCTGGAGAAGGAAACGGCAACACGCTCCAACACTCTTCCCTGGAAAGTCCCATGGACAGCCCGTGGGATCTCAAAAGAATTGGACATGACTTAGCAACTAGACAACAAGCAATACATAAAATAGATAACTGGTAAGGACCTACTATACAGCACAAGGAAACTCTATTCAGTGGTCTGTAATGATCCATATGGCAAAAGAATCTAAAAACGAGTAGATGTATATGTACATGTATAACAGATTAACTTTGCTGTACAGTACTAACACAGAATTATAAACCAAATATACTTCAATAAAAATTTAAAAATTAAAAGCATTGAAATCATAAAAAATATTTCTCAGAACACAGTGAAATTAAACTAACAGAAAGAAATTAGTAACAGAGAGCTGAAAAATTTCCCAAATAGGTAGAAATAACTTCTAAATAACACATAAGTACAAGAAGATGATCTAAAGGAAGATTTATAAAGAAAATGTAGGTTATCAAAATAGGTGGGATATGGCCTAAAGGGAAACTTATGACATTAAGTGTATATATTAGAAAAGAGGAAGTAACTAAAATTACTAACCTAAGATTCTACCATAAGACAATAAAGAAAGAAAAAATTTAATCCTAAAGCAAGAAGAAGAAAAGTAATAATAAAATTATAGGATAAATCAATAAAAATGAAAATAGGAAAACAAAAGAGAATCTGCTCTTCAAAAGACACTGTTAAGAAAATGAAAATATAAGCCACAGGTTGGGAGCAAATGTTTGCAAAATACGTAACTGAACAAGGACTTGTATCCAAAATAAACAAAGAACTCGTAAAACTCAATAAGAAACCAATTCAGTTAAAACATGGGTAGAATAACTGAAAAGACAGCTCACCAAAGAAAATATGCAGGTTGAAAATAAGCATATGGAATAGATGCTCAAGTCATTTGTCCTGACAGAATTGCAAATTAAAATAATAATGAAGTACCACCACCTACCTATTCATTTAGCAAAAATTCAACAAAACTGACAATATCAAGGATGCATAGCAACAGGAACTCTCATTCATTGATGGTGGGAATGAAAAAGGACAAAGTTCTCTGGAAGATGGTTTGGAGGTTTCTTATAAAATTAAACATCATTTCAGTTCAGTTCAGTTCAGTTCAGTCCCTCAGCCATGTCCAACTCTTTGCGACCCCATGGACTTCAGCATGCCAGCCCTCCCCGGAGGATTAAGCATCAGTTCAGTTCAGTCACTCAGTCGTGTCCGACTCTTTGCGACCCCATGAATCGCAGCACGCCAGGCCTCCCTGTCCATCACCAACTATCAG
>NW_011494677.1:2134529-2165915 GCF_000754665.1 Bison bison bison | reverse complement strand
ACTCACGTCCATCGAGTCAGTGATGCCATCCAGCCATCTCATCCTCTGTCATCCCCTTCTTCTCCTGCCCTCAATCCCTCCCAGCATCAGAGTCTTTTCCAATGAGTCAACTCTTCGCATGAGGTAGCCAAAGTACTGGAGTTTCAGCTTTAGCATCATTCCTTCCAAAGAAATCCCAAGAACCTGAAATTTTAGGTCCATGAATCAAGGTAAATTGAGAGTGGTCAAAAAGGAGATGGCAAGACATTTTAGGAATCAGTGAACTAAAATGGACCAGAATGGGTGAATTTAATTCAGCTGACCATTACATCTACTACTGTGGGCAAGAAGCCCTTAGAAGAAATGGAGTAGCCCTCATAGTCAACAAAAGAGTCTGAAATGCAGTACTTGGGTGCAGTCTCAAAAATGACAGAATGATCTCTGTTTGTTTCCAAGGTAAACCGTTCAATATCACAGTAATCCAAGTCTATGCCCTAACCACTAATGCTGAAGAAGCTGAAGTTAAACAGTTCTATGGTGACCTACAAGACCTTTGAAAACTTACCTCCCCACAAAAATGTGCATGTGAATGTTATAGCAGCTTATTCAGAATCACCAAAAAAAAAAAAAAAAACCCTACAAGCAACTAAGATGGCCTTTAATAGATGAATTGATAACAAACTGCTATATCCACAGAATTGAATTTTATTTAGCAATTTAAAAAACTGAATTATCAAGACACAAGAAAACATGAATAAATCTTAAATTTTGTCTGTTTCTAAGAAGTCAGCCTGAAAAAGCATACATATTTTATGATTCAAATTATATGACATTCTGGAAAAGGCCAGACTATAATGATAGTAAAAACAAAAGCCATTATCTACCCATCAAAACTCAGGCTAAATAGTTGCTTATAAACAAGATCAAATTTATGTCTCTTTTGAAACATAGAGTTATATCCTGTTTGTTCGCTAATGAATTCATCATACTGCAGAAATGTGTGTGTGTGTTTTAAGGAATTTCTAATACTTTTGCCTTTCTCAATGTTGATATAAATGTTTGAATTGGAGAAGTTAACAATATTTGCTTGCTTTCAAGCCCTTTCGTAGGATGGTATTCATACTGGTTACTTGCCACACATCAGAATGTGGTTTTCAGCTTGATAGGCTTTGATTTGCCCTCTGGGAAAAGATGTGTACCAACCAAGCAGTTGTGTATTACTTTACAATAAAACCACCTAAGAACCTAAATGCTCAGATTGGCGTGGCCAGTGCATCTCTCCTTATTCACAGAGCAACGACAGGATCTTAATGAAATTATCTAGCTCCTCCTAATCTGAAAATGAGGCAACTGCAGAGTTGATGTGAGGATTAGCATAATAAACATGAAGCACCTAGGGTAGGGCTTTCCAGAAGTGCTCATTCAATACATGGCCCCTATGATGAAAGAAACGCTCATCTGCATGTGCCTGACCAACATGAAATTAGAGCAGAAGGGGTTGGTTGAAGGACCCTTAGGCTGATAACAGCCTGTTGCATTTACACGTCAGGCTCAGAGCCATCTTCCCAACCTGTTGCCACAAGAGTTTGAGTCCAAGAAGAAGAGAAACTTTTCTTATGGTAAAACAGAAGATGTCAGATAGGTGATGTTGGTTGCAGTTACTCATTTCCTAGATCAAAGGAAGATTTGTTTAGAGAAGATTTTGTAGAAAGTATTTATTAAGTTCACTACTAAATCACAATCATATTAAACTTGTTATCCTGAACTTTTATTTCCCAAGGAACAGGGGAGCTCTAGATAACCCCCTGCTTTGTTCTCACGAGTGTTGCATGATATTCATCCTGTGGATTTTATACTTTAAGATTCACCTATTTTTTCCCAGTTTGTGGGTGACAGGAACATACCTTGCTGTAATTACCATATATCTACAAGTAGATGGTGAATTTCCCTAAAATCATGGAAGGCGTAAACTATAAAGCAGTTGAATTTTGTTTCTGAATTTCCTGATAGTAGGAGAGATGCCCTGGACTTACTGTAACTTTCTTAAACCAGTAACATGGCAACACAACTGGCCAAGTTTACAGACAATGGCTTTCATCAGCTACTCATTCTCTACTCAGTAAGTCAACAAATATTTACTGGGAATTCAGTGGATGTCCTCTGAATCATAATGTGCCAAACACTGTATTATATGCTAGATCACACACATGATCTGTGTTCTCATGCAACTCAAGCATGCAGAAATTCTCTGTAAGCCTTAGAGAGGAAATGCCAATAGTCTTTGATTTTCTGTCAATCTCAGTGTCATATGAGATACTTATAATAGTTGCAAGATATCTTCAACTTCAGTGAATCTAAAATCTTGGAATAAATCATTCTGGATAACTTTTCCCAGAACTTATCTAAGCATCGTTACTGTTTACATAATTTTAGGTCGAAATATTCCTATGAGCATAGTAGGCACTTTTCCTGATTCTTTATGGAAGAATGTATTGACTATAATTTAACCTCTGGATTGTTCAGTTTTCGTTATTAATGTCAGTGATTGGATGTATCATAGTACACAGTACAGTTATAGTTAACTGAATCGGAGGAGAATTTGACCCTGCAGGAAGGCAAATAGAATACCTCGCTTCGTCCCTTCTGTTGACTACTTTGTTTTTTTAATGAATATTTATTGAGATGTAATTCACTTACTATACTGTTCACCCTTTGTAGCTCAGTACAGTGGTTTTTTTATAGTCACAGAATCGTGCAGCTGGCACATCTAAGTTTAGAACAGGTTCATCCCTCTGGAAAAAACCATTCAACCCTTCCCACATCCTCTGAAATCATTAATATGCTTTCTGTCTTTATGGATTTTCCCATTCTGAACATGTTGTAAAAATTGAATTAGGTCGTATAAGACCTTTTGTATTTGACATCTTTTATTTAGCAGAATGTTTTTAGGTTTATCCATGTTGTAATATGTCTAGTCTTCATTCCTTTTTAGGCCTGAATAATATTCCATTGTATATCCAATACTTTGGCCACCTGATGCAAAGAGCCGACTCGATAGAAAAGACCCTGATGCTGGGAAAGACTGAAGGAAGGAGGAGAAGGGGACGACAGAGAGCGAGGTGGTTGGATGGCATCACCGACTCGGTGGATATGAGTTAGCCAGGAGTCAGACACGACTGAGTGACTGAACAACAACAGTATTCCAATGTATCAGCCCACTACGTTTTGTTTATCCATTCATTAGTTGGTAAACATTTGAGTTGTTTATTTCCTTGGCCATTATTAATAATGCTGCAGTGGACATTCATGTGAAAGTGTTTGTATAGATACATGTTTTCAGTTCTATTTGATATATACCCAGGAGTAGGATTGTAGGTTATGTGATAACTCTATTCATAGCGTTTTGAAGAGCTGCCGAATTATCCTGCAATGCTGATACATCATTGGTGACTATGCCAGCAATGAGTAAGGGCTCCAATGTCTTTACAATCTCTCTGATACTTGCTATTGTCTGTCTTTTCTATTATAGCCATCCTAGTGGGAGTGAAATGGTACCTCACTGTCGTTTTTATTTGAATTTCCTTGGGGCCTAATGATGAGAATCTTTTCATGTGCTTATTGGTCATTGATATGACTATCAAGGCTTTTATCCATTTTTAATTGGGTTGTCTTTGTTGTTGAATTCTAAGAGTTATTTATTTTTCCTGACCAAGTTCTCTATCAGATATATATTTTTGCAATATTTTATCATATGTACTCTGTATGCATGTTGGGGAATGCCTTCAACACCCCAGCAGTGCCCATCTGTGCCTTAGCCTATACTTCCTGCCTGTGCAGTCTCAAAGTCACCCAGATATGAGGGTTGAAAGACGTCTCAGGTGTTTCCTGGATATCATGTGCAGAGCTTTGCACGTGCGAGTGGTTGATTTAGATTCCTAGAATGAATAAGTTCAAAGCCCCCACCCCCATGGACTTATTCTCCAGCTTTTCTGTTTAAGGATTTTGATTAGCCTCTTGTTTGCCACGCTGTTATCTTTGCCTCAAGTATCTACAGTTTTAAACAACTGCTGCTCATCATTTTTGGGAAATTTCCCAGGAGAACCAGTTATTCCCACTGAGGAAACTTGGAGTCAGGTCAAATAAAGGCAAGTCCTGTGATGGGGTGTCTCCAGGGAGCCGCAATAAGCTAAATGGTGACATTTTCTGTAAATAGGGCTTTGGGGGAAAGTTCAAATCCATTCTTCTCCCTCCAGTGGATGCTGAAAAGCTGGTTTTCCTGCCCACCGTGATTGTGAGGCTTTTGGACTTCAAGGCTACCGTAGAGATGGGGAGAGGGGATGGGAATAAGGCAAGCTACAATGCAACAAAACTTACCATTCTTATCAAGATCCTGTCATTTTTCTTGAATTGTACACTTCTCAGATTGCTTCAGGCATCTGGCTAATTTCCAGAGTTCTGAAAAAGTTGATTTTGAGAATTTTTGTCAGTATTCTTATTGCTATTATGGAAGAGCGGAGTTTTGGAGGTCCTTACTGCCATCTGGAAGTGCTTTTCTCCAAGTCTACTTTTTCTAGTTTAGTTTTATTATCTTTCTATTAAAATTTCAGTGATCACTTAAGGTGATATAAAACTATCTCTTTGCAGCAACTTCTCTCTTCAACTATAATTTGACACTTTTAATTTGCAAATCAAAAAAACCCAAGCATATTAGAATTAAAGATAATACGTGCAAAAATTTACCATTAGATGCCACATGGACTTTGTGATATTTTTAGTCTGTGCAAATGTTGTTTAAAAAAATGATGTCAGGGTGTGTTCTAGTCAGGGACTAGAAAATTATGGCCTGCAGGCTAAATCCCCAGCCTACCACTTGTTTTGTATAATGGCTTGCAACGGCAAAGCAGTCTGTTTAATTCACAGTGACAGTATTTCGTGGTGGTGACTGAATGAAATATATATTGATGGTATCAGATTAGGCACTTATCACAATATTCCTATTCAAAAGCACTTGTTACAATTAGAAAAATTTTAAAGACTATCTCATCACAACAGAATTTGCAAACAAAGTTTATTTATAAGTGGCTCATTTGGTAACCAAGCAAGGGAAGTCACTGACTGTGAGCCAATTATATTGTTTGATTGCAACACCAGTAAGAGTGTCATAGAAAATGAAATCATTTAATACCATTAATTTTCCAGCAATAATGGTTGTTTGAATAGTTGACCTTGAAAACTATATCAATAGCCATTTAAAAAATAAGACAAATGATTTTGAGGGGTTTCCCTTAGCTCATTATGAGTCAATAAATGTTACTGTTTAATTGTTGTGAGTTAAAGAAATAAATGCCGAATTTGAAGTAACTGAAAAAATTATCCTCTGTGAATAGTCTGCATGGCACAACGTCCACATGAAAATATATTCAGAAAAGGTGAGAAAATACTCATTCAGTACAATCCGAAGTGGAATCTACTAAGATGTATTACAACTGATAGTGATATTGATAAAAATACATGTGGAGCAGAAATTCAGTGACACAAATTTTCAAAACTTGTAAAATGCAAGGCATGTACTGTGTGTGTTTATTATATTCATGAATATAATATATGTATTTTTTAATCAGCCAGTAGCTTGTGGAAAATGTTTTAATTTATCCTGAGTTATTAGGGCAGCAGCATCAGTAGTGAACTTCATTGGCTCTTCCAGACTTCACCATTGTTAGTCCTGTGAATTTTTGTCAGAAACAGAAGCTGAATATCCTAACTTACCCTATTGCAAAGCCATCTAAGAGCTTAGTAGTGGTAAGGATTTTTTGACAGTTTTTGAACTCTGGGTCAAGACTGAAATTTTTCTGAATAAGAATTGTCCTTGATCACTTTTACTGATCTCTTCAGAATCTATCATTCACTGTTTTTCTTAAACCATCAAACATAAAACTAAAAGACAAAGCAGCTTATATATGAAACTCGTTTTATGATAAAAGTCACTAAAATGACAATTATTGTTCTTTGAATCACAACTAACGTCATGCTCCTTTATACATTCCCCATGATGTCAGAAATTAAAACTAATGGTGCAATCGCTATTTCCACACATATTTGCAGTGAATATATTTTCTGATCTTGTAGACCTACCAGTTCCAGTAGTTAGTTCATTTGGACCTTGATGTGAGGGCAACGGAAACATCTGTATTTTAAGTTCATTTAGCAGTGCAAGTAAGGAGTTTCCACCTATCTCGGTTGCAGGTGATTAATCTGTCATATGATCACATGCTAAAGGCAGATATAGACAGAAGGGTTTAATAATGTCTCCTAAGTGATGAATATTCTCAATTAGAATCATATGTTCATGAGGCAGTATCAGTATTTGGCAGTACCTATCTGTGTGAAAACTTTTTTCAAGATGATACATTTTTGAATTAAATCTTGTTAGCATTAGCATGTGAGCATTTGCAATTGATTTTGATGATAACACTAATTTTGTTTGCCAGTTAATCAAAGTACTTTTGAAAATCTATTTCTTTTCATTATTAGATCTATAATAGAAAATTATATTTATTATGATTATTATTGGGGCTTCCCTGGTGGCTCAGATGGTAGAGAATCCTCCTGCAATATGGGAGACCTAGGTTCAGTCCCTGGGTTGGGAAGATCCCCTGGAGAAGGGAACAGCTCCCCACTCCAGTATTCTGGCCTGTAGAGTCCCCATGGACAGAAGAGCTGGTGGGCAACAGTCCATGGGGTCACAAAGAGTTGGACATGACCAAGTGACTCACTTTATGATTATTATCATGAATATCATCAATGAGAAATTGTGAAAAATTATTTTCTGTCTTGCTGTATACCTACATAATATCAGTTTTGTCTCTTGGCCTGCAAAGCTGGCCCTTTACAGGAAAAAAAAATTGTTTTGATCCTGTTCTAGATAGTTAAGCTGACCACTATTGCATCAGATGTCTGGAAATAATAGGCACAAATTAATTTCAGGGTAATTTTGCAAAGACATTAATTCTTATTCCAAACTCTTACTAAAAGTTTTGTGTTTAGATTAATAGGGTGTTGAATAGCTTGGAAAAGTAGAAGTGAATAAAGAGTGTCATAACATGCAGTTGACTCCTCAATTCAGTTCAGTTCAGTCGCTCAGTCATGTCCGACTCTCTGCGACCCCATGAACCGCAGCACGCCAGGCCTCCTTGTCCATCACCAACTCCAGGAGTTTACCCAAACCCATGTCCATTGAGTCGGTGATGCCATCCAACCATCTCATCCTCTGTCGTCCCCTTCTCCTCCCGCCTTCAATCTTTCCCAGCATCAGGGTCTTTTCAAATGAGTCAGCTCTTCACATCAGGTGGCAAAGTATTGGAGTTTCAGCTTCAACATCAATGCGGGAGACCTGGATTCAATCCCTGGGTTGGCAAGACCCCTGGGAAGGGAAAGGTTACCCACTCCAGTATTCTGGCTTGGAGAATACAGTCCATGGTGTCGCAAAGAGTCAGACTCCTCAATTATATAGCCTCAATTTCCCACTAAAACTAATATATATATATATATATATATAGACACACACACCCACATAAGATACAAGAATCAAAGAGTCAAAGTAATCATCAAGACATCTGAAATTTGGTGTGGTTTTGTTCCACTTTTTCTCTGGAATCCTGAGTAAAGGAGAACAGGCCCCTGGCAGATGACCAAATAGAAGAGGCTGAGAAAAGAAGTCACAGGACATGTAGTTTATTTTCTCTTCTTTCACAGGGTGATGAGAGCTCATGCATAATTTAGAATCTTTTTCCATGGACATTTTGATATGGAAGAGAAAGATGATAAGAAAGAATTTGCATTCTTGCCAAACAGTCCTGAAATGACTCACTGGCTAGTTAAATATTACTTGTGTTTGTGTTAAGTAGCCATATAATTCTAAACAGATGCCGGTTTAATTTGTAAAAGCCAAAGCTTCTTAGATAAAACCCGTGACAGTGCATCCCTTGGGGTCTTCCATGTGGTCTCCAGGGGCAGTGAAGAGGGGCGTGCGTGCACTTCTCCCTGCTGGAGGCCTCGTGATGGACCACTGGGTGCTCTTGTCCCTGCTGTGAGACATAGCAAGAAAAATGCAAGTTACAGCTCACTTACGTGCATTCACCATGGTTCTATGGGACAGGAGGCATTTCAATGTGTGTATATTTGGTGGTGATTTCATTTTTTGATTTTTGTAATGAGGTATAGTTGATTTATGGGCTTCCCCGGTGGCACTAGTGGTAAAGAACCTGCCTGCCAACGCAGGAGACATAAGAGACAGGGGTTCCATCCCTGGGCTGGGAAGATCCCCCAGGGAAAGTCATGGCAACCCACTCCGGCATTCTTGCCTGGAAAATCCCATGGACAGAGGAGCCTGGCAGGCTACAGCCCATACGGTGACATAGAGTTGAACACGACGGAAGCGACTTAGCATGCATGCATAGTTGATGTACAACAGTGTGTTAGTTTCTGCTGTACAAGGAAGTGAATCCGCTTAATGTATACATATATCGCTCCCTCGTGAACCTCCCCTACCCCCCGCCACCTCTCTAGATCCTCACAGAGCCCCGAGCTGAGCTCAGTATGCTTTTCTGAAGGTTCCTGCTAGCTATCTATTTCACAAATGGTAGTGTACGTATGTCAATCTAATCTCCCAATTTTCCCCACCTCTGCTCCCTCCACACCATGTCCACACATCTGTTCTCTGTTTCCAGAAAGTTTATATAATCCCTCCCCCTCTCTCTTTCCCTCCCTCTCTCCTTCCTATAAATGACTGCACCCAAGTAGACAATATTGGGAAGGCAAACATGACTCCCCAAATTTTCCATCTGGACCTTAGGCAGTAGGGGTAAGTGATGGGGTATCCAGATGGTTTCCTGGTGCAGCAGGCCTCAGCCTCCAGAAACCCAGTGATAAGTGTCACCTCCATAGTCACACATAAGGAAAGTCAAGTGCTTGATGTGCTACAGGAACTTAATTTCAAACTGTGTGTGCATTCTCAATTACTAAGTCGTGTTCAACTCTTTGCAACTCCATGGACTGCAGCCCACCAGGTTCCTCTGTCCATGGGATTTCCCAGGCAAGAATACTGGAGTGGGTTGCTAATTCCTCCTCCTCCAGGGATCTCCCCGCCCCAGGGATCGAACCTGCTTCTCCTGCATTGGCAGGCAGATTCTTTACCACCGTACCACTGAGAAGCCCCAGTTTCAAGCTAGAGGTGAACAGAACAGAATCAACATTCTGCTCCTTTCCCCTCATTGTCTCTCATCTTTAATGTAAAGACCTAACACCCAGGGGACATCTCAGTAACAATGCTCGAGACCTGTCTTCCCCCCTCTCATCCTGGGACTCCTGTCTCCCACCAAAGAAACTGGACTCTTAGCTTTCATCACTAAAATCAGCCCAAGTTTAATCACTTTAATCACAGCCATTTCTCTCCCACCAGAGCCCACTAATCCTAACTTTTCATTTTTAATCAAGGCAGACCACTTTTTAAAAATAGCCATCCTATAAAACCCAGCGCAGGAGGAGGGCTTCGCATCACGACAGATGCCGAGCGGCCTCCGCCTCCATGCCGTCCCTTGCTTCATAACAGGTCACAGGTGCTAAAGAAAAATGCTATTGCACCCAGAATGCCATTACTCCACAGGCTTCCCTCCAGAGATGGCTTCCAGATGTGGGGAAAAGTCTAAAGTCCGTGGCCCTCGACACATCATTAAGTCCTTCCAGGGTTTCCAAAAGTCTGTAATCACCAGCACACTAATAATTTGTCTCCATCTTGAACTTCAGCCTCGGGGATTTCAGAGAAACTAAGGAATGTAGATAAGAAGTCTTCGCAAATAACACCCTATTCCCAGAAAATGAATCCAGTAATATCCGTATACCCTGGAATTATTTTATCTGCTCTACACAATTTGTGTCCCTTTCAATTTAATACCCCTCCCTCTCTTTCTGTCTCTTTCTTACACACACAGACACACACACACAAGAATATGTGTACACTCACAACTGTAACATTTTGATGATGGATGCTGTTCTTCATCAGTCCTAATTTCTTGAGGGGGGAATTATTATTAGTAATTGTCAAGGCCAAGCCTCTCGCCCCACTGCATAAGGAAAGCATTTCTGTCACCCTAATCTGACCCAGGCTCAACCCTTTAAAACCTCAGAAAGTACATCAATATAATGAAAAACAAACTACTTTTCAGATATTTCAGTTTCCTATTTCCCACTTGTATATCCTCCCCGCCAAAACTAAATCTTTTGCCTGAAATATGCATTTGTTTCCTTTAACGTGTTTTTTCTTTTCTTTTTTTTTCTCTGTAATGTGTTTTCCTTTTAAGATCAAAAGTATTCTAGTAACTGACTCCATCATTCAGTTCCTAGCCCACTAAACAGGGAAAATTGTATCCCAATCTGTCTGAGGGAGGAACGTATTTTTCATTCTAATCTACTTCTGTGTTTACGGGGTCATTTGATATTTAGAACATGCTGGAAAGAGCACTTGAAAACACAACCTCATGCCACAAAGATTAGCTAAGGAAATGGTTCCCGGGAGAGGTGAGGCTTGCCCCCTCCCCGCCCCACTCCAACCCCGGGCTTCTCGCCCAGGGCACAGTCTCCAGCCTTATTAAAGGCATCCGCTGCTCCGGGTCATGCCTCATTTGTCCTCACTTTGTAGGAAATCCCAAATGCAATATCCATAAAATAAAAAGAGATTTAAATGAGGATCCATCTGGGGAATGGGTGAGGAAACAAGGAATTGTCCTTTTTTATCTTTCTCCTCCATCTCCTGTCTGGTAACAATTTTCAGTTCTGAGATGCCTGCATGAATGCTTTCACAGAATATGCTCTGCAGAGAATCTGTCAGTTTACACTCGTCAGAAATATAGTAAAACTTAGCAGAGAGATGCTCGCCTGTGAGCTCAGATGTGGGTTAATCTCATGGAAACACCCTCCCCTTCTTGCCTTCACCTGGGCCAGGGCCCTTCTGACCTCAGGTCTAACTTCTAAGGCAAGAGGATGGAAAGAAATGTCTTCGTGGAGATTTCACGTGATAAACATGGAAAATAGAGGCCGTGGATTTGGTCAACTCCATCTGGAAAGCAGCATTTACAAGCAAACAAAACGCCCTCCTCACGGCTGGCTTGGTTTACATCGGAACACAATTTACATTCTCCTGAGTAGACTGAAAGAAGACTATGCTGATGTCCTGATGTTAACATCTCTCTTTTTAAAAAATACCATTTTGACTTTTTTAAAAAAGTCATACCAACACTCTTTACCACCGAAGTTCATCATTCTTCAATGACTTTGTGAAGACTTTACATATGCCAGGAATTAGGAGACAGGAACCAGAGGGAAGTTGGAAGGTGTAATTCACCGGAACCTACTTGTCTTAAAACATTCAGGACTCCAGTCACCCCACTGTCCTTTCTTCAGTTGAACATCAGCCAGACTTATCTATATATACGTAGAAGTGTGGAAAGTTTTCAGGGTTTCCCTGGTGGCTCAGTGGTAAAAAATCCACCTGCCAGTGAAGGAGACTCGGGTTTGATCGCTGGGTGGGGAAGATCCCCTGGAGGAGGGCATGGCAACACACTCCAGTGTTCTTGCCTGGAAAATCCTATAGACAGAGGACCCTGGTGGGCTACAGCCCACGAGGTCGCGAAAGAGTTGGACATGACTTAGCGACTAAACAACAACAGGGGCAATGTGGAAGCTTTTCTGGGCTTTCAAGCTTTCCAAGGCTTTATTCTTCCTTCCTCCTTCTTCCTCTCTGTCTATGAGCTTTTCAGATTAGCAGGGAAGTATCCCCATTCTAGCTGTCAAGTGACCAGTATTAATACTTAAGCCTCTTGTCTGGGATACTAGAGTCTTTAGCCAACCACAGTCAGTCACCCTAGCTGCCCCACAGTGGGTTTCTTTTCTTCTTATTATTAATTTTTATTGGAGTATAGTTGATTTATAATGTTTAGTTTCTGCTGTACAGCAAAGTGAATCAGTTACACATACACATGTATTCACTCTTTTTAAGATTCTGTTCTCATATAGGGTGGCTTCCCACATGGCGCTAGTGGTAAAGAATCCACCTGCCAATGCAGGAGACACAAGAGATGTGGGTTCTATGCTTGGGTTGGGAAGATCCCCTGGAGCAGGAAATAGTGCAGAGGATCTGACACGACTGAGCACACACACTTGCACACACTCTTATATAGGGTATCTCAGAATATTGAGTAGAGTTCCCTCTGCTAACAGTAGGTCCTTATTAGTTACCTGTTTTATATATGAAAATGTTAGTCACTCAGTCATGTCCGACTCTTTGCAACCTCATGAACTATATAGCCTGCCAGACTCCTCTGTCCACAGAATTCTGCAGGCATGAATACTGGAATGGGTAGCCATTCTCTTCTCCAGGGGATCTTCCCAACCCAGGAATCGAACCCAGATCTCCTGCATTGCAGGCAGATTCTTGACCTTCTGCATAGTAGCATGTATATGTCAGTCCCAATCTCCCAAATCATCCCTCCCGCCTCTGTGTTTCTTATTTCTTCTCCTTCCCTAAGATTCCCACATGAGAACCAAGAAAGCTTGGTGCTTTCTAGATAACCAGCCTGCTGTCAAAGTATGTCACACCCCATGAGATTTTGTGGTGGGTTTTCTCACTTTTACCCAGTAAAGGTTTCTCAGCAAGGAGATCCGGTCAAACTGGAGGCTGGGGGCAGCACAGAGCCTGGTGCGTGCTCTCCCCTTCTTGCTGGAAAGGATGCGACCCCTGAGGCCTTTCTATGAGGGAAGGTGGGATAGACCCTTTGCCTTCCTGAGCTCCCGCCACAGTTACTTGGTCCTGAAGGCTTCTCGGAGAAGGGAATGGCACCCCACTCCAGTACTCTTCCCTGGAAAATCCCACGGATGGAGGGGCCTGATAGGCTGCAGTCCATGGGGTCACTAAGAGTTGGACACAACTGAGCGACTTCACTTTCACTTTTTACTTTCATGCATTGGAGAAGGAAATGGCAACCCACTCCAATATTCTTGCCTGGAGAATTCCAGGGACGGGGGAGCCTGGTGGGCTGCCGTCTATGGGGTCGCACAGTCGGACACAACTGAAGCGACTTAGCAGCAGCAGTAGCAGAAGGCTTCTCAGTGCTCCCGGGGGCCCTTTTCTGCTTGCCTATGCACAGGTTCCTAGGTGAAAGGATTGCAAAATTTATCCATGTTTTTATACCTTAAGTTTCTCTCCAAGGTGAAAATAATGCTTTGAAATGAGTAAATGGCGACAGGGTGCAACCCAGAAAAATGAAATCATAATATGACCATAAAGGCTCATATTCTGAAGTTTGACTCTAGCATGCGTGTATGTGTGTGTGTGGTGTATGTATATGTGTGTAAGTTTGAGAGAGAGGTGGGGGGAAGCAGAGAGTAGGCAAAATGCCCTCATGTTCCCCAATTTTAGGTGATTTCCTCTCTCCCAGAACACAAAAGATGGTAGTCTGAATTGATGATAAGTGACTATTTCTGGGTTAAATATGAACTGCAAAGCCCTGTTGCTACGTCTGTGCTGAGTCCTTGGGAAGAAAGCAGCTATAGCCCGCAAGATTCAAAATCCTCCGCAGCTCCAGAGGCATCTGGGACTGAAGATTGCCCCCTCCATTTTTGGTGAGAACTTGAACACTGCTTTCAAGAAGGAGTAGCAGTGGATTTTCCCAAAGATTGAGCCTAGAAGGGCACTGGAACTCCCCGACACAGGGACCCATTCTTCCTCTCCTCCCCAACACTCGGCCAAGGGACTTGTCCTTCTCCCTGTGCTAAGACTTGACAAAGCATGTTATTTTTATTCAACTCAAGTCTTGAGCAAAAAAATATATGGTTCTGCATCCAGGCCAGCAACCTCTCTCCTCAGAATTTACAAGCCACCTGTGGAGTTTTAGAGGTTTTACATGGAAGGGTGGCAAGCCAGGGTTTCCTAACACATCCAAAAATGAACCCTGCAAAAACAAACCAAAAAAGGAACTGTGGGTGCCTTTTGAACTTTCTAATAGATGTTGTGATCAGTGGAGGATCTCCTCTATTGGATCATTTTCAAGAATAATCAGAGTCAAGAATGTTTGTTGGAGGAAATATGGAAGCCGACTTACATTCGGGGAAACCATGCTTCCCAACCTGGCCCTGAAACCTCGCCCCCCTTGTACATAGAGGTTTCCCTGCACGGCTGGATCTCTGTCACCTCAGGCGCCACCACTGGAAACCAAAGGCCCGTGGTCCCTTGTTTCTATTTTCCTTTAAGTCAGGGATCTCCACTCCCAGAATCCAAAGCCTGATGATCTGAGGGGGAGCTGATGTAATAATGTTCAAAATAAAATGCATAATAAACTTAGTGCACTTGAATCATTCCCAAACCATCCCCCGACTCAGACTATGGAAAAAATCGTCTTCCACAAAACTAGTCCAGGGCGCCAAAAAGATTGGGGACGGCTGCCAAGGGACAGGATTCATACACGATAGGTTGCTGTGGCCCCGGGCAGAGTAGCAGTTTTCTTCAGAATGGTTCCAGAGAGCAGAGAGGAAAGAGCCTGCCTTCCTTAGCTGGGACAGGTCCAAGCTTGGGTTCACAAGATGTTTGCTTCATGAACATCAAAGCAGCCTGAAGCAAGGCAGTTGTCAGCAAAGACTGCTGATGGCTTCCTCCCGGTACTGCTCCCCACGTCCCGGGTGGGCGGCTGCCATGCTGTTCACCCAGCACACTAAGCCCATCAGCTCCCCAAGGCAGAAGGCGAGACCTGACTCCAAGGACATATCAAGGTTCAGTGCCTCCTGGGGTCTCCCCTTTGGAAGTTGGTTCTCCCACTTGGCTCAGACAACAAGAAGCCGGTCTTGTGACCAAAACCCCACTCTCATCCCAAACAGGGCCCTCTCAGGGGACTCCCACCTGGCTTCTTGCCAGGCTGTCTTACACAGAAAGTGCCCTCACCCAAGAGGCTCCTCAGGTTGCTCTGATAACCTGGATGGTGCCGTGCGGCTACCTCTCCGTCCAACAGACCCGGCCTTTATGTTCCAGTCCTGGTTTCTAAGTCCTCAGACTGCTGGTGCTCCACATTCTCATGGATGATTTATTCGTCTCTTTAGGGAAGTATATTTCTGCAAGGATCATGTCATTTGTGAGGCATATGGCAGGAGGGTGCTTTAGTTAAGGGGTGGTGAACTGAATCACATCAGGTTTTGCTTTGGCGAAGACACCAGATGGATGCCTTTATGATGAAGCGGGTCTCCTTCTCAGCCTTCTCTTTAATGCCGGTCTCCAACAGGTGTTTCCTCTAAGGCCTATCTGTTTTCCATAACGTCGGAATGAAGAAAGACGTTGTCTGTGACAGCTTGCGTACATAGATCATGCTTTTTATTATGATAGAAATGTGTACAGTGACTTATTTGCTACTCTGAGTCAAGTTAAAATGTGCTTGGAAGGAGATCATCTTCCATTTGCCAAAAAGGCATTTCATTTCCAGACCAAGGACGCTTTATTCATTATGGGGGGTGCACTTGGGAGAGGAAGAACGAGAGGAAGCGGCAAAAAAAAAAAAAAAAAGCTGAAGAAAGTGAGCAGAAGAGTAGGCACAGTTGTTGCAGACTTGGGCACTGAGGGCCGCCTCCTGACGGTAACTTAGCTACGTTATATTAGCACTTGAGGCATAGTGTCGAGAAAGCTACACATGATGGGAGAAGAAGATTCTATGAATGAGTAATACAGCCCATTCTCCAAGTCCTGATAAAAATCAAAACCAGATATGGGTCTTTGGTGTGTTCCCCTTAATGATCACCATGGTCCTGTTTAGCCATCACCATTAAGAGTGTGCCTGTTTGGCTCTTAGGGTTCTGGGTTGGGGCTCATGACTTATGGATATTGAAACCACAAAAAGCCACGTTAATTTGAATGAACAAGGTAGCTTATTTTAGTCAAGCTGACTTTGAGGCTTATATTACAACGTCTTCTGGCTAGGTAGATGACTGGAATCACTAAGCTTGTAGGGAGATTAAATGCAGAGGAAAATTAAGAATTGCACCTAGTCCTTGGCTGATCTCATCAGCAATTAGCCTCTCTGCTTTTCCAAACCCTTCTAAACCCTTCTGCCTCAAGCCTCCTACCTCAGCTTCTCTATCTGTGTCCTCTCTCTATCCCATTACTTTAGATCTGACATGTCAATCTAAGTTCCTTTGTCAGAAAAATTATGGTTTTACATAGCAGTGTAGAAATTAACCTGGTCAAAGAGAGCAAATATTGCTTGTTATTATGTTGGAGTCTGAGTCTTTGACCAGGTATCAAATAACAAGCTGTGTTAATTCACAGAGAATACCCCTAACCCTTCAGCACAAAGAGAAATAGGTCATATTACTCTATGGATGAATAGTAAAATCTTACAGGAGAATGCTATCTTAAGCTACTGGTTACCAGGGCTGAACCCATAGTGTGCCATGGTACAGTATGTTGGAAAAGGCATCGTAACAGATGTGTTTAAATAAGTATAGGTAGTTAAGTAAATAGTAACGTTTCTGCAGTCAAAGAAGTGTGTAAAACACTGAATTATACAAATTTCAAATGATATCTCTTTTGCAAGACTTTTCAGAACCTTTCATATGCTAAGGTGTGGGGTAAATTTCAAAGAGGAGTTACTGTTCTCAAAATTTATTTGCCTCCAGAAAACATGTCTTAGGGACTTCTTCAGTTGCTCACATTATGGAATATTTTGGAAAAGGTAATTGTTTTAGAATAGGGCTGACTAATACTGTGGTAGCAACCAAGAAACCTTAGCGGCTTGGCACAACCCATATTTCTTGTTCATGTTACATGTCCAACATGGGCCAGGAAGGCAAGGAATCAGCTCATCATCACTCATATACTCAGGCTGGTCATCTCTACAATGGGTTAGGAGGAGGTATGGAGGCTCACCTGAGGACTTCTCCCTATGTCAACCATGACTGCTCACATGTCATTGGCCAGAGCGAATCACGTTGCCTCACCTAACCTGTCCATCTGCTAAGGCAGGAAAGGAGAATGGGAAATTGTGAATACCAGTAATCTCAACCTCATCAGTATATTCAAGTGTCAGGTTTCAGTCTGTTAGCTCTTTGAATTTTATCCATGAACTAAGGGGTAAAGTCTCTGAAAGAGACAGAAATGCTCAGCAGACATTTCAAATGCTTCCCGATTCCTCAGCCCCATAAAGCCTGCAGGAGCCCCGTGACTCGTTCTGGCCAGTGAAATGTGAGGTACAATGGCTGGTTGACTTGGGCCAAGGCAGTTAAATGCCTGAGCCTGACTCTCTCATCTCTTTCTCTTCTCTTGCCTTGATGACAAAGGAGGATGTGAGTTCCAGGGGGGCATGCCAATCAATTTAATATGGTAGATCTTCTTTCCTTTGAAGACGCTGAGTGACTGTGTGGAGCAGAGACACCTGTTCACCTCAGTAAAATGAATAGTGTGTGTGAGAAATAACCCATGTTAGATTAAGCCCTTGGGATTTTGAGGTTGTTTCTGCAGCCTGTGCCTGGATTCTCTCAACTTGAATAGTCCTTTCTAACCCAAACCTCTCGGTGATCCCTTTAGGGTGTCCTTTCTTCTCTCACAGGCACATGTTCCTCAGGATGGGAGTGGAATTTTTCTAAGCCTCTTCCAGCCTTTTTGGTGATTGACTCTATGGCATGACAAGTGTTGTGGCTGACTACAGTGTGGGGCGATCATATGGAAGGGTTTGCCAAGACTTAGACCAAGGTTTGAGCAAGTTTTAGTCAAATGCAGGCCAGTGAGATGCAAGCTGTAAAGGATGCAAAATGCATTTAATGAGTAAGGATGTTTCAACCGGGACCCATAAGAAAAGATCTGGACAGGAGAGGAGAAGAAAACAGGCTAAGGAGAGAGATATAGCACTCATGACTGGATCTCCTAACGCTTTAAGTTCTAGATTAGGGTGCACAAAACATCTCTCATGATCTCTCCCAAACAGCAGTAGCATCAAAACAGTAACAAAACTAAGGGCAAAACTTAAGCAGACATAACTACCTTTAGAACACATCTAATCTAAGGTAAAAAGAGAGACTTGTATGTCACACACACACACACTTGCACACAATTCTTGTTGGCTTTTGCCCCAGCGTGCTTAATGTGCCTTCAGCTCTGAAGACATGACCCCTTGCTGTCCTTCAGACATGAATCTTTATTCTGGAGTCTCACAGACCTAAGGTTGCTTTCCCTGTGTTATTCACTTTGGGCTCAGGGCTCAACAAGTTTGGTATCAGGCATTGTTAGCCAGAGCCCCGAGTGTTCCCAGGCTAACTGTCCCTTCTCCACATTTAGGACTTTTTTCTGCGAAATGGAAGAGGAGTCTGACCGCCTCGATAGCAGCGGCATGTTTCACTGGTGTAGAGCCACCCCTTTGAACAAGATGATTCTGGTAGGTGACCTGGCGCCAAATCTCAGATAGACTCGAGCTTCTCTTAGGGTAGATGGTGTCCTCCTGCTAGTCATAAGCACCTGCCCTTTCTCTTTGTAAACTGTGCATTTTGAAGGAAAAATACAGCCTCACGAGCCATCTAAATATATGCAGGGTAACAGATGGGGCATTTGACAACAACCTTGTGGGTAATATGCCAGGGTTTAAAACACGTTAGCTCAGATTCTTCAACCACTTTCTCCTTCCTTTAATAGTTCAGCTGAGTCAGTTATTCAGAATAATGTTCTCCTGAAACTTTTCTGTTTTGCTAGTAAATCTGGTTAATTTACATGTACCAGGGGAACATACTGTTTACAAGAACTCTGCAGTCTTTCCTTTTTTTAAAAGTAGATAAATGTTTCCTTAATTTATTGTTTTCAAAGTTGGAATTTTTTTATAGTATTTTTTCTTAAAGCTGGTTATACGTATACTGAATGTATTAGCCACGGATGTAGCTCTGTAGTGCTTGGCCCTCCCACAGCACACAGCATGGGTGAATTCATATAGATGTAGAATTCTGTCCTTGACTCTGTCCTCCCAAGGAGACAAACTAACTGAGTTCAGTGAAATGCCAGCAACCAAGATGTAAACACCTCGGATCCTAATCCCAGGCTCTGACACCCACTTTCTCGATCTCCATCTATTCTCAGAGTTGGAAACTCAAGTACAATCTCAGTGGTTTACTTTCAAGCAGTAGCTGGTAAATTTAACTAACAAAAGGTTATTTTTTTTTTATTTAAAATAAACTAATAAAAGATTACTTACATGTTGTAAGAACCCTGTATAATTTGTTCAGCTATGACTAATTGATAACTATGTATTTTTCTTGCTTTCCAAAAGTAGTTTAGTTCACTTTTTTCTGTTACACACACACACACACACACACACGCAATCCTTGTGCTCAGTGCCAATGTCCTGACAAAATACGTTCCAGTTCTTATAAAAAGCATAATCAATCATTTGATCAGAAGCACAAAGTTGTCAGAGCTGTCATATCAACTGAAAGACTATTAGGACTGCCTAAGCTCATCATTTTAGAAAGTATGTCTTATCTTAAATGAAACAAACATCCGTTGAGCAGGAAGGCAAACATGTTTTCAGTGGGAGGGACATCTTTAGAAAGGTTGGGAGGTGACTGCAGATGGAAGCATTCAAGAGACCAAGAGATGGAAATAGCAGATGTTTCTTTATCCCGTTTAGTAAGTCCCCAGATAGCTTGCTGAGAGATGTCCCCTTATGGCACTTGATGTGAAATATAACCGAGTCTTCTGATGAATTTAGAAGGGCTTCTAGTTTAAGAGGTTCTAAGAGTTTTGAAACTGTGATCATAGAGGAGAAATGTATAGGTTGCAAATTTTTGGCCAACTTTGAACTTGGTTCGATTTGCAGAAAAGTAACAACTTGGAGCAAATAGTGCACTCCCCTCTTTCCTACCGAAGCCACCATCTTTCTCAGTGGGAAGACAGTTTTGTGCCACAGTTCCCTGGAGAAATTGCCTTGCTAGCTGTGCCCGTTAATGCCCTATGCCATGTATCTTGTTCCTAATTGTTTAGTTCTACTCAGAAGAGCGATTTCTGGACTTCAGAGCTGTTCCATTAAATACTGTTAGAGGCATCATTATTCAAGTTAAAACTAATCGGATTAGCCAGAGACAATTATTTAATGGATTTGGTTAAGATTCATATCACTCTCTAGAAAGGATCTCCAGATGAGTAGCTTTGTGTCCCCTCACGGGGCCATTCCCTTCAGAAAGAGTATTTCCCAGTCTATGCTAATAGAACAAACTCTAATTGTTGAGATGTCAGATGTGACTTATCTATCCTGTTAAATTTCAGCAGCCCCTGTTTCACAGAAGCTTGTTCTTTAACCAGCGATGGACTGGCATAAGGATGAATGATACATCCCTTTGAAATATTTTGAGTTTTCATCTACTCAGGAATGTAGAACACTCTCAAGCGGGAACGGCTTGTCAATGCATTTAGCAAGTTCTCTACCAGTTTCCAAGAGTCCTTCTCTGAAAATCTAGGAATTCAGTGTGATTCAGATTGGATTAAATAGTTATTGAAAACAGTTAAAGACAGAAGTACTGAAATTTCAACCTATTATCCCATTTCCACAACAGAATTAACTTTTAGTTTTAAATCATTTAGATGTAAAGAAATTGGGGCTTAGAGAGGCTAGCTAGTTTATGGTCATACATGAATGACAACCAGAATACAAAATCAGTGCTTTTTCTACCCATCCCAGCACCACGAAAGATGACATTGACTCAATCCCTGAAATCAATCACAGAGACTTAAAATGTTTCTTACAGAAATATTCCTTTAAAAAATATTCCTTTCAATAAAAGTGAGGCTTACTGTTTTTAAAAGTCTCTGTGAATGTGGGAGAAACCTGATCTAAATATCCGTCACATATATTGTTTTGTCTTCAGCTTAAAAGTATAGGAGAGATGCTAAAAATCAGCCATGCTGATAAGATTCTGAGGGCATAATCAGATGATTGAGATGAAACAGAATGTTTGTAACCTTTTATTTTGTGCATTTTTCGTGATAAATTTCCTCAACTCTGGAGTTCTCTGGAATCCATTCAGTGTAGCTGGTGGAACCACATGAAGTTGCCAGTAGTCAACCATTTTTGACCCAGAAGAAGGCAATTTCATGTGGTTCAAACTAATATATGTGTTTTCATATGTATGAAAATCCACTGAAAACTGCGTCATACTGTACAACGTGGTGTAATTTTCAAGATTCGCTAGAAGACATAAGTTTAGCAACAGGATTTGGGGTGTTTTAAGTTTTCAGGGAGTTGTACGATAGTGTGTGTGTGTCTGTGTGTGTGTGTGTGTTAGTTGCTCAGTCACGTCTGACTCTTTGCAACCCCGCAACTGTAGCCAGCCAGGCTCCCATGTCCATGGAATTCTCCAGATAAGAATACTGGAATGGGTTGCCATTCCCTTCTCTAGGGGATCTTCCCGACCCAGGGATCAAACTCAGATCTCCTGTATTGCAGGAAGATTCTTTACCATCTGAGCTATCAGGGAAGCCCACCATAGCACGCTGCTGCTGCTACTGCTAAGTCGCTTCAGTCGTGTCTAACTCTGTGTGACCCCATAGATGGAAGCCCACCAGGCTCCCCCATCCCTGGGATTCTCCAGGCAAGAACACTGGAGCGCATATATGAGGCTAAAAACATGTAATGAAAATGAGAGCTATTTTCCCCATTTGGTTCAGTGGTTTCACAACTTGAGGAATGATACCAATCTGAATTTTCATGGAGGCACTCCAAGCTAATATAAAACTGGAAAAAGTGAAATAAGCAGGAACACCAGGAAAAGATATAAAGTATAATTGTCCATGTTCCATGTTATTAGGAGAATTTGCAGAATCTGATTACTGTTATGAAAGTGCTAGTGTTAATATACCTGGAAGAGTTGGAATGTGGGGAAGGAGCCTTCTTTAAGGGACTGTCATCTTGTTTCTAAAAATGACCAGAGTCTGGCCTGCTTATGCTTAGAAACGAACTGACAAGGCAAAATACGAGTTTCGGAACCACATTGTAGCATGTATCTTTGGAGATGCCCACTCAACACTGATGGGACTTCGGAATTTTGTAATGCCATTGAGAGCTAGCAACTATACCCGTCAGGAGCTGAAGGACATTGTGTTCATTGGGTCTCTGGATTACCTGCAGAGAGAATGGCGATTTATCCGGAATTTTCCCCAGATATACATTCTGCCTGTAAGTGTCACAGTAAGGAATAGTGAATGGTTATAATGATTATAATAATTACATTATATTATTATATATTATATATATATTACTATAATACTAGTTAAGATTAATCATGATACTAATAATACATCAATAATGTATTGTACAGTATTTTATACAATTATACAGTGCTTACTGGTACCAGAAATGGTTTGAAGCAGGTTGCACATACTAATTCACTTAACCCTCCAAATAACCCCATAGTATAAATTTTAAAGATGCTGAACTGTAGGCACAGAGAAAGGAAGTTACCTGTCCAAGTTTTCACGGTGGGTAAGTAGCTGGACTAGGATTTGAATCGACATATTTTCATGTTTATATTAATGACCATGTGTGTGGCCTTTATGTAAAGAGTTTGTCTGCATTTCTGAATCTGATTCTGACCTAGTGTCTACACCTGAGCTGATCCTAGCCAGCCTTCCTAGGCTGTGCTCTGCAAACTCGTCTTTTATGGAACGCATAATGCCATGTGGTCCTTGATAGATGTATGAAAAGGAGGAATTCTGAGAAACGGGTCCATTAGGCCCCTGTGGTACTGTGGGTTGTAATCGTCTTTGCTCTGAACCAACATAGAGATCAGTATCTCATTACAGGCCGCCATTTTCCTGGATTAAAATATACATAGGCAGTGTGAGATGCACGAAAGCATTTGATTTTTCAAGAAATGCTATCAATATATCAGAAGTATTCTTTAAAAGCAGCTGTCTCAGGAAGCAAGTTGTATTGCTTTTAAAAAAGTCACCATAAAATTCCCTGCACCACCTCAGTCCGTCGAAAGGGAGGAAAGAAAATGACAAGAAGTCTCCAGATTCAGCTGGTGTCAGGAATCACCAGTAACTGCATCTCAGCCACCTAATGGTGGGACCAGATCTCTCCCTATTTCTCCACCAAAGGAGCAACCGCCACTTTACTAATTGATCCAGTTTCCAGGAGGGGCCCCCAAAAGCAGCATTGTGAGGATGCAGAGGTGACCTCTCGATCTTTAGATGCGATGTTTTCCTCACCACTGTTATCCTGAGTTGTCGTTCAGCCACTCAGTTGTGACTCACTCTTTGCGATGCCATGGACTGTAGTACTCTGAGCTTCCCTGTCCTTCATTATCTCCGGGCATTTGCTCAAGTTCATGTCCATTGAATTGACAATGCCATCCAACCATCTCATCCTCTGCTGCCCCCTTCTCCTCCCACTTGAGTCATCTAGGTGACTCGATGCCAGCTTTGGTTCAGAAGCTTGCATCATCCCCAGTGTACCAGCGCCATCTGAGAAGTGTCCTCTCACCGGATTTTCTCTCCTTAGGGATCTGCACTCTATTCCGTGGACCTCCATGCAGTCAACATAGAGGAGTGTTCCATGTGTGCTGTCTTTTCCTCCTCCTGTAAGTCACCCAGTGGCCCGACTTTGGTGGACACAGAGCCCATCATGGCCACGCTCAACATCGGATACCTGCGAATTAGCTGCTCGGCCCGGACACCCTCAGGGCCACGTAAGAACCACACCCCGATAGAAAGGGGCTGGAGAGGATAGGATGAGGAAAGGGAGTCAACTCCTCTCTAAAAAACGCTCATGATGGGGAGGAGGAGAAATGGAGCTGGATGGCTTGGAAAATCCCATCCAGCTCTGAGAATTCTGTACTAGGATTAGTGGTTAGTGGACAGTTCAGTCCTGGGGAACCCTAGTCCAGTGAAAAGTGACGTTCATCTCCTAACTGGAATGCCCCTAACACTGTTTTCTCATATTAAGGAAAATCATGGAGTCGTAAGTGCTGTTTATTGTTACGAATCAATTATCAGTGAACATGGCCATTGGTATTTCATTATTGTTAATAACAAGTATTATTATTGCCAGTTAGTTCTCGTTGGAGCTAGTAGATGTTCAAGTTACTATTCTTAGTTTTTTGCTTGGACAGAATGAAGCCTAACTCTCTTTCAGTCTTCAAGATACTTTCACTACATGAATTTTTAGAAGATTAGCCCTAAAGTCCTTTCTAATTGCTATAAACTAAAAGTGTCAGGTTGGGAAGCGATGGTGAGAAGTGGGGAAATCGCTTCAGGATGGGGTTTGCATCTCTTCCTCCTTTATACTCCTCTCAGTACAATTATGGTCATTCCATAGATGCCTGAAATGAAAGTTGTTCAGTTGTGTCCAGCGCTTTGTGACCCCTTGGACTGTACAGTCCATGGAATTCTCCAGGCCAGAATACTGGAGTGGGTAGCCTTTTCCTTCTTCAGGGGATCTTCCCAACCCAGGGATTGAACCCAGGTCTCCCACATTGCAGGTGGATTTTTACCAGCTGAGCCACCAGTGAAGCCCTTGTGAAGCATCTGTGGATGCGTAACATGCACTTATTAAGTCAACTTAAGTGAGCCAGTAGGTGGACTGTGAGGAGTTTTCATGCATCTCACTTGCCCAAAATGTGCTTCAGGTATATTCCTGTGGCAGACTCGTGGCTTACCTTCTCCTCAAATTAGGAAAAGGCTTAGCTATCAGTCCATTTCTAAAAATTTATGACTAGCCACTTAATATGAAAATATTATGGTGAATAATTTTCAGTATTTAGAATAGATTTTCAATTCATGAAGTGAACACAACCCTTGGTTGGAGGCGCCTCCCCACCCCAGATTCAACTGTTTCCCTTGGGGATGTGGATGCTTCGTATTAAGATAGGGCACTCCGTCCTCCAACCACGTGGCTTGCTGACCACAGCTGTCCTACTTCACATGGAACTTGAAGAGGGCAGACAGTCCAGCCTTCACAAAGCTTTCATGGTCATGACAGTGGATGGACATGTTCGCGAGTGAAATCAGGAAACCAAAAGACCACTCTCTGACTCCTAGTACTGTTGCTAGGAAGGAAAATGGAGGGCTCTTGGGACAAAGGAATAAATGAATAATCTCATCAAATCTTTGGTGGGTGAATTAAGTCAGCTACTGCATAGACCTGCACTACACAGCCAAACACCACTCAACCTAAACCGGAGTTTCAGGGGTTTTTGTTAAGTGAAATAATAGCAAAGCAGTTCCTGAATATCAAACTACATTGAAAATCCTCACTAAGAAAATGTGAACCATACCTTTGCTGAGCTAATCTGGAGATGCATACAAATGACATTGTGTTCTGTATGTCAGTCCTTAGCTTAGCAATTAGGGCACTCAGATTTACACAAAATTTGTATGGTGTGTGTGTGTGTGTGTGTATCGTGCTTTCAACTTTCTAAAATTGGACAGAGAAGTATTCACTCTGAAGGCAATGTCATCAATATACAGATGAAAACGCTCACTCAGTAACAGCTGGGGGTGGACTGTCGTAAGCCACCTAGCTAATCATCGAGTGACTTGTCCTTCTATTATTTTTTAATCTTACATCCTATACAGGCTAAACCATATAGAAACCTATGATTGTTACTTCTAGTCTCTTTTATTATGTATCTAGTGATTCTTCTCATTTATGCATTTATTCATTCAACAAGAATATATTCATTTTGTATGTGTCACATACTCTGCTGCAGGCTAGGTTACCCTTAAAAGAGCAAATATGGGTTTAGTAGAAAGAGAGAGAGAAAAGAGGGGAAAAGGGTTGAGAGGGAGAAAGAGACGATGAAGAGATGTCACAGTGTTTGAATCGTCACGAAGTATGAGTATGTACTCTCCCCAATGACAAAAGGGAGGGTTTAGAGAAAAGTATATTGTGTAGACCTTGCTTATTTCCTTGTGTGGTTGTCAATGCACCCATTGTGTGATGAGGAAATAGAGGTCTGGACAGGCTCTCCTGTGCTACCTAAGAGAGGTAGCCAGCAGTAAACTCAGGTTGTACACACATGGAGATAGCCAAAGACTGTCACTCAGAAACCTCATCAGTTGTTCTGGCATCACAGGAATCTCCCTGGAGTTTGCATAGAGAAATTCCCAACCCTCAGAGAAGCCTGATCAGTTCTCTTAACCATTCTTCCCATTTCATACTAATATTCCCCTTGCACCAGACCAAGCAGGTGGCGATGGGAATTATCACCTCCAAGAACTGAGAGTATAAAGGATTGTGAAATTCCACAATTTCACAATTGTAGAAAGGAGGAAGACAAAGGAAGGGAGGGAGAAAAGCTCTTCCACGCTGAGCACCAACATGCATCTAGCATCCTGGCAATTTTCTTTTCCTTTCTCTAAGGCAGTGGTTCCCAACCAGGGGCAGTTTTACTCCCATAGGTCAGCTGACAATGTCTGGAGACAGTTTTGGTTATCACAGCTTGGGGGGTGGTGCTATTGGCATCTAGTGGGTAGAGGTCAAAGATGCTGCTAAATATCCTGCAGTGTACAAGTGCGAAATGCCGATAAGATCAAGACTGAGAACTCTTGCTCTGGACATGTCTGCTGAGCCTTTTGTGGCCTCAGCGGGCTTTTCCATGTCTTCATGATCATGCCAAAGTTACACATAAAACCTGTCTGGGACCAGCAAGTCTGTTGCATCCAGTGGTCCCCCAAGGGACGGTGGACATGGAAGGACAGAGAGACCGAAGACTCGCTAAAGGACGACATCATGGAAAACTTAAGATTTTTCAGCTGATGCTCTAATTACTGCCCTGTCATGTCACAAGAGCAGGTTGGCAAACCTAGGTACTGAACTAAATAATCTGTGGCATAATCTAAACATATAACGGTAATTAAGTCTGACAACTTAATATGCTACTGAAATTTAAACGTACAGCAGTAATCTACAATTAAGCAATCTTTTGTAATAGCACCCTGCCAGCCTGGAAGATTTCAGGTATAATACTGTGTACTACTAGGTGGCAAAAATATTGACATTAGTAGAATGTACCCAAGCTGTCATCAGATACATATTCAAATTGCCATTCACATTAACCATTACTTTACAAGGAAGGATGGAGTTCAGGCAGAAACTGTTTCTGTGCCCCAGCTGGTGTCAGAAAAGATACTTATACAGTTACGCCAGCTGATGTGGACACATCTCTATCCAAGAAGAAGATTTGCCTCTGAAAGTTGGGATTTTCCAAGCCCTTTTAGAGGGAATTGGAATCAGAAAGTGGAATTTGAAGGAGGATTTCCCCTTTAAGGGAAACTGATCTCAGTGTTTTATTGAAAATGCCAATCCAACCTGGTATATTTTAATAGGGCTACAAAGGAGCCCTTAAAAGAGCATGGGCTTTGAAATAAGTACTAATTGGTGAGTAAGAACCCATCCCTCTTTTGCAAGCAATATAATCTTGGGCAATATAATCTTTGCAAGCAATATAATCTAGGAAAAGGAGAACGTCAAGGTTGTATGTTGTCACCCTGTTTATTTAACTTGTATGCAGAGTACATCATGAGAAACGCTGGACTGGAAGAAACACAAGCTGGAATCAAGATTGCCGGGAGAAATATCAATAACCTCAGATATGCAGATGACACCACCCTTATGGCAGAAAGTGAAGAGGAACTCAAAAGCCTCTTGATGAAGCTGAAAGTGGAGAGTGAAAAAGTTGGCTTAAAGCTCAACATTCAGAAAAAGAAGATCATGGCCTCCAGTCCCATCACTTTATGGGAAATAGATGGGAAAACAGTGGAAACAGTGTCAGACTTTATTTTTCTGGGCTCCAAAATCACTGCAGATGGTGACTTCAGCCATGAAATTAGAAGGCGCTTACTCCTTGGAAGGAAAGTTATGACCAACCTAGATAGCATATTCAAAAGCAGAGACATTACTTTGCCAACAAAGGTCCGTCTAGTCAAGGCTATGGTTTTTCCAGTGGTCATGTATGGATGTGAGAGTTGGACTGTGAAGAAGGCTGAGCACCGAAGAATTGATGCTTTTGAACTGTGGTGTTGGAGAAGACTCTTGAGAGTCCCTTGGACTGCAAGGAGATCCAACCAGTCCATTCTGAAGGAGATCAGCCCTGGGATTTCTTTGGAAGCAATGATGCTAAAGCTGAAACTCCAGTACTTTGGCCACCTCATGGGAAGAGTTGACTCATTGGAAAAGACTCTGATGCTGGGAGGGATTGGGGGCAGGAGGAGAAGGGGACGACAGAGGATGAGATGGCTGGATGGCATCACTGACTCGATGGACGTGAGTCTGAGTGAATTCCGGGAGTTGGTGATAGACAGGGAGGCCTGGCGTGCTGCGATTCATGGGGTCACAAATAGTCGGACACGACTGAGCGACTGATCTGATCTGATCTGATAATCTTGGGCAAAGTATATAAACCTTGAGTCAGTTTCCTTGTCTTCAAAGGTGATCTCGTGGGACATAATTTATAGATTGCATGTAACCATTCGATGTCATCATTCTTACTTCCTTGCCGTTTCTACTGTTCACAGCAGCCAGAGGGATTTTTTGAAAGTATTTATTAGATAATAAATTTATCAGTTTCCTCCTTTCAGTCCTATAATGGTGACCCATAACAATTATAGGAAAACCATGTAGGGTCTTGCAGGCCAGTAAGGAGCTTGAACTTCCTCCTCGTTCAGCCTGTTTATACTGGCTCTTTCCTGCCTTTAGTCCCCTCTCGTTGGATGTCTTTTGCTTATCACTCAGGATGGCATTTCAATATCAGAGAAACCTCTTCACACCCTAAGTAAGGCCACCTCCCTTGTCAGTCCCGAAAACTTAGGTTTTTTCATAGTGCTCTTCACTATCTGAAAATATTTTGTTTATTGCAAATTTATTTGCAAATTGCAAAAAATTTGCAAATATTGCAACACGTAGTAATTGGGGAAAGGGCTGTTCACAGTTCTAACCTGGAGCTGATACTCTTTAAAGAATCATAGAGAGGACAGGTAGAAAGGAGATGAGGGTGGAAAGAAGGAAGGAAGAGAGGGAGGGAAGAAGGAAGGAAGGGACAGAAAGCAAATGAAACGCCTTGTATGGCTCTGAAAATCAAATAGAATCTCACTTCCCCCAAGACTCTCTGCATGATGACAATCCCAGAAATTTAAGAAAAAGAGTTGAATGTATTCAGATCCCATCAGCAATAAGATTTCCCAGTGAGTTTGGATATCTGATCTCTAGCCATCAGGCAAACCATCCTCTTTAATAGCTGTGTGGGTGAGGTTTGCCCCAGGGCATCTGTTTCCGCCCAGAGAGCAAAAGGGTTTTGCTAACATCCTAAGGCCATTTGCTTTCGGATCTAACTGTTAACTGCATGTGTTGCCCCCACCCCGTGTGGCTTCTGTGTTCACCCTAAATCTACTCAGCATTTTGGTGGCAATCAGAAATGTACTCAGCTCTACTCTGCATTAACAGGAGTGGCCCTTTTACTGACTGTTTCTGGGGGAGATGGGAGAGGTGGTAAACACTGCAGAGCTTAGCATTCCATCTGGGAACAAAACCTCCCTCTGGATTTCCCCTTTTCCAGACCTGTCTCAGTGGCCAGCTTCCCCATGACCACGCCTCCGTCTGTTTCTCAGACTCTCTTACCAAACCAAACTTGTTCATCTCACTCTCCCTCCCCACCGCTTCCCTGGCTTGGGAAACAAAAGATTCTCCACATATTTCAACTTCTTCCAAGGCAACAGAGAATCTTGATGACAAGTAGACTGTTAAGTTTCATGATATTTTTTCCCTCTTACATGCATAGTGTTCTCAGTACAGTTCAAGAAAGGTAATGAGCATTTTTTTGGTTGTTTTGGCTGCACTCGGTCTTAGTTGGGGCACACGGCACTCGGGATCTTTAGTTTCGAAATGTGAGATCTAGTTCTCTGACCAGGGATTGAACCCAGGTCCCCTGCATCAGGAGCCCAGAGTCGTAGCCACTGGCCTGCCAGGGAAATCCCTAACCAGCAGTTTTAAAGCAGAACTCCCGATGAGAGCATCGTGTATTTGTTTTGCTTGGTTGTGTGTCTTTGCTTTTAATCAGGATCCTAGATTCCTATTTCTCTCTTCCGTTTTCTTTCTTTACCTTTTTTGAGGGTTTAACTTGGTGACCAAGACTCTGGTGTCATTCTTGTTTTTGAAACTCCTCATTTGTCAACACGAGCTGAGGCTGTGTTCTGGGCCGGGGCTGGGCACCGACTCTCTCTGGCATTCGAGGCTTGTGGACTGAGAGGAAGGGCCTTGTCTCCTAAGGCAGCAACTAAAAGCAAAGTACGGAGGCCCCTGTGACCTCCAGTCCCAGTCTTTAAGGCGTTCCCGAGACGTTACGGATTGGGAAGACCAACCAGACCTGGAAGGCAGGCAGTCTTGCTGAAGAAGAAAGAGGATGTGGGCAGAGCCTCAGGCCAGGAGGACTCCAAAGAGGCAGAAGCACCAGGAGCAGAAGCCCTCCAGTGACTGTGTATCCCCAAGCGCTCCTGGGGAGGCACTCCTGCTTATTCACAGTTTCTTGAAAGTTCTACAAGCAAAAGGATGTGGTTTGAAGCACTGCCTGCCTGAGCCATCACCTGGGACCCCACACGGTACAGAACAATCATGTTTAAACTTTGTTCGCCAATAAACAACGATGGGGCGAGCGCCACCTGTTTTCACAATTCACCTGAAAGGTCATTTAGGACGGGAGTCCCCAACCTCTGCGCCACGGACTGGTAACCCCCATCAGATCAGCAGTGGCTTTAGATTAGACATAAAGTGTGAGATAAATATAATGCACTTGAATCATCGCGAAACCATCCCATGGAAAAATTGTCTTCCGTGAAACCAATCCTTGGTGCCAAAAAAAGTTGAGGAACACACATACACCACTAAACTGGAAAGCAGAGGCTGGGACTTGTTTTTTTTTTTTTTTTCTAATTATAGAAAAGGATTTGGGATTTGGGCATGAGGGTCGGTTTGCTAAGATAAAGCACCAGGAGCCACGGTGCGCTTCCGCATCCTTGTCTGTGTCACCAGCCACCGCCTTTACGTTTATCGACCCCTTTCCTCCCTGTTGTCTGTTCTGCAGAGTTCGCCCAGTGCTTCAGTAGCAATCCCAGGAAATCAAAGTACCGAAGGATCCCCATTCTCACCGAACTGAGTAAGTTGTGTTTCAAGGGCAGAATTCAAGGCAGAGGTCTTTGCCTGTGTGCTCGATGACCCAGGGTTGCCTTTAGGATACACCGGCAAAGGACTGAGGACCCAGAAGGAGACCCAGAGACCATTCTGTGCTTGCAGGACGTTATGTTAGGCTTTTATTGGATTGGTGATGTTGACGTCATCCAGCAGAGCTTGTCGT
>NW_011494677.1:2133988-2134429 GCF_000754665.1 Bison bison bison | reverse complement strand
AGCGTGTCGTGTGTGTGTGTGTGTGTGTGTGTGTGTGTGTGTGTGTGTTTGTGTGTGTTGCGGGGGCCCCGTGGTTGGGGCAGAGGTGGCTCCTGCCTTCCCCACTCCTGCAGTTTCCAGGGGAAGGAGACCAGCACTTGTCTCAGCCTCATTCAGAGGGAACCCCCCCGGGGGGGGGGCGGACATTGATTTGAAAACTGTTAGAAAGGCTTTCCCTGAACCAGCTTCTCTGCCCATCAGGCTCCTTCCTCTCCTGTGATGACCCCAGGGCAGGCGCTGGGGTGAGGCCAGTGAGGCCCCAGGGTGCAGACTTTAGGAAGAGGCTTGCTCCTGAGTCCCCTGTGTCTTCTTGATCCCAGCCCTGAGCAGTGCTCTTATAAAACAGAAATGCTCCATAGCAGAAATAACAGACCAGGCTGTTACCTCTCACCAACATCTTAT
>NW_011494677.1:2116000-2133718 GCF_000754665.1 Bison bison bison | reverse complement strand
GGTGTTTGTGAGGCACTCAGGGAGACCCTGGGTTTAATACTGGTAATAGTTGGTGAGAAAAGGGGAGGTTACGGAAGAAGGGGCGGTACCTTTAACATAGGTTGGATCAGCTCAAAGTCAGTCTCTAAAGTTGGCCCCAGGCATGAGATTTGACTTGATTCAAGGATGTAACAAATGTTTTAGTGGGAATTTTATGATTCAGAGTATGTAAGCCAAATGAAACTTTAACCAAGCAGATGAGCAGAAGTCAGAGTTCCAGAAATGAAGCAGGTGAACATAGAGAGGAACCAGTGGGTGACACTACTCTGTGGTTTGGGAGTGGCTGTGCATAGGAGGGCGGGCAACAGTCTAGTCCCTGTGCCCCGGAGCCCTAGCCCTTCAAATCCAGGTTGGAAGATCTCAGAGCCCTTGAGTCTGACTCGTCCCTGCCAGTCTGTCCGTAACCACCCTAAAACTGTTGGCTACAGTTCTCATTTTTTGTTTTATTTTTATTCCCTTTTGAGCCATCTGTCACCCTGATGTGTATATACCCTAAGTTTTGTATAAGTTAGAGTGGTTGGGAGGGGACCAGCGAGCTTCTCACTGGCCCCAGAAATGCATCTGGTCACTCTCCAGGGACATACAGCTTTGTTCAACTAAACACTTTCTGGCACCTGGCAGCACTTGTCAAATTAGCCGAACAATTCTCCTGCCAGTTCACTCAGTTTCTGTTCTTTGGCTGCAAGGAAGGATCACAGTGACATAAGAGCTGCGGATTTGAGAGCCAGCATTTCAGTACAGAGTGTACAATGCAGGATAACGACTGGGAACACTGAAGCACACTGGTTTAGGATGACACAGCAAGAACGGGACAAGGGCTTCTGGGGTGTGTGTGTGTGTGTGTGTGTGTGTGTGTGTTGAGGGTTGGCAGTACAAGAGGAAGAAAGTATGTGTGCATAGGAAATTTGGGTTGATATTAGTCATACCTCCCTCATCTTTTATAAATATACATAGTTCTTGGAAGAAAATTATTCCCTAATACCAGAAGTCTATTGCTTCCCCCAAACTTGACTAAGGAATAATTTTAAGAACGAGGGACCAACCCAAGCTCAGGAAAGAGTGTGCTCTGAGTTGCATGTCCAATAGATTTGTTTGGATCAGTAATAGGACAGTCAAGAACTTTGAAGGATCTAAGACATCATGCAACTTGCCAGCTATAACAGATTAATCTGCCCAGTTTATGGAAGACACAAGACCACTGGGTCAGAGAGAGTGAATAGTTTAGCACCCACAGCAATAGCAGTAGCATCCTTATTTTTTTGCTGGTTTCCCTAGCCTTAGTTCCCACAAAGGGGCATGAAGAGGACCAAATAACACCTGGATCCACCATGAATTGCTTGTTGGAGAGGAACCCTGAGCTTCGGGTACCAGAATCTTTTATAAATGGGCAGTAAGCGTGACTTCCCTTTGCTCTGGTAGGAGACATTATCACTGTCTGCCAATGCTGTCCTCTATACAAAAACATTTTTCAAGCAATAGTCATGGAACGAAGACAGTCAGTGCCTCTGCTGTCCTAGAAATGAATGATTGCATTGAGCTCAGAGGTTGCCTACACGGGTCTGAGCTGTAGCTTGAGGCTGGCACGGATTTGCTAATGGATAATCCGGCCGCTGCCACCCTGGTTTGGTTAGGATGATTCTCGAAGCCCTTGCTACTCAAAGTGTAGTCCACACATCAGCTGTAGCAGCAGCGTCTGGAAGCTTGTTGGACACACGGACGCTCAGGCCCACCTTAGACCCAGTGGATCAGAAGATGTGTCATAACAGGATCCCCAGTTAGTTCACTTTGCACACTAAGTTTTGGAAGCCCTGATTAACTCATTCTAGACCCACATGACTCTAAGAACCTAAGTAAATACCAAGCCATCTGTGAAACAGTATATGGAGAAAAAGACAATGACAGGGGTGAGCAGATGTTCTATTTATGTCTTTTATACCTGTGTGATCATTGAAAGTGTTCCCCACCTTCCCCTCAAAGTGTCCTGGCTTGAAAGACAAATTATACAGAGTGATTTTCAGGATACTTGCTTGGAGAAACTGAGCCTAAGATCCAAGAATAACTCCTTGATTGTGAAGGTACTCAAAAGGATATCCCATCTTCAGGGGATGAAGATACTCGGAAAGGAAAAAAAAAAAAGTACTAAAATTGAGGCAGGTCCCACATGGACCCCATAGTGGCATCTGTCCCTTTGAGCAATGGTTCCCCCCTCCCCTCAACCCCCCGCACTTGGTCAGTCTGCTCTGAAAGTCCTGTGTTCCTAAACTTGTCTGCCTGCCTTTCCCTTTTGCCTGTTTTCTTGCAGAAAATCCTTCCAACATCCACTTTATTGAACAGCTCAGTGGGATGGAATGGAACTTCTCCGGAACGAACCTGCATCTGAGCACTTCCTTCGCCACTGGCACCGTCTTTTCTGGCAGCTTCTTAGATTCTCTCCTGGCCACGGTGAGTGCCACAAAGCCCAGGAGCCCACACGACCAGCCCCTTGCCTAGGGGCAGAGCACGTGGGTGTCCAGGGATGATGCTAACTGATGCCTCGCAATTCTGCATTCTCTGATTTTCCAGAAACACTTGACATTATTTTGCCTTTTCTCATAACTGTGTGGCAAGGCAAGCTTGCATTTTTAAGATTAGAAACGTAAAGCCCTTGGAGCCAGGACACTCAATACCAGGGGGAATATGCACATCAACAGCATAGAACCCACCTTGTAGCGTGTGTTAGTCGCTCAGTCATGTCTGACTCTTTGCGACCCCATGGACTGTAGCCCCCAGACTCCTCTGTCCATGGGATTCTCCAGGCAAGAATACTGGAGTGGGTTGCCATTCCCTTCTCCAGGGGATCTTCCTAACCCAGGGATCAAACCCTGGTCTCCCGCTTTGCAGGCAGACTCTTTACCATCTCAGCCACCAGGGAACCCACCTTAGGAACAGTCATAACGTCATCCCTCAGGCTTTTCCTTGGGCCCAAGATCTCAGCTAAATGCCTTACCCACATTATCTGTTTAATTCTCCCATCCACCCAATTAGGAGGATATAATTCCTAGCCTTCTTTTTATTTATTTATCTAGTTTTGGCTGTGCTGGGACTTCATTGCTGGGCATGTGCTTTCTCAAGTTGTGGTGAGCGGGGGCCTCTCTTCATTGTGGTGCCTGCGTAGACTCTGGGGTGTGCAGGCTCAGGAGTTGTGGCTCGCCGGCTTAGTTGTCCCGTGGCATGCGGGGTCTCAGTTCCCTGATCAGGAATCAAACCTGTGTCCCCTGCATTGTCAGGCAAGTTCTTAACCACCGGACCACCAGGAAAGTCCCACTAGCCTTGTTTCCTAGATCAGGAATCTGAAGCCTAAAGGGGTAAATAAGGTGCCAAAGGTTACTGCACTCACACGTGACAAATCCCTAAGGTTCCAGAGTTAGATCTTGCAACCAGATCCACTGCTGCTCTAGAAGTCTCTTTCTGTGATGATGAGTGTGTTTTCAGTACACTGAGGTTGTGCTTGGAGGAATCTGCCTCCCGGGGTGCTCCAGAGCTGCCATGGGATGGAGAGGGAGAAGGGGACCAGGGTGCTCCAGCTCCCAATGTCTCCCCACCACTTTCCCCCAATCCGAACAGCTCTACTCTCAGCTGGATCCCGCATGAGGTTTCTGCAAACGGCTTGATTAGAAGAAGGATTTCAGTTGTAAAGAAGACTTTAGAAACTACTACTTAGAAGTTAGAGAATCTGACCAACAGGCCGAAAATAAGAGAACCAGATTCCTGTTCCCCTCTGTTCTGAGTCATGTCTCCAGGTCCCAGTCAGGAGTCTTGTCTGCCATTCAGCCGCATGTCCATTTCGTCCCATCATTTCCCTCCCCAAGGAGCATCTTCTAGACTGGGCTCTTCCTGCCTGCTGTCCAGCTTGATGCACCAAGAGCTTGGTTTCCATGGCTGCAGAGTCAGAGGTTATAATTAGAATCAGAATGTGTGTTTCCCCCGTGCCCTCCTCTGCAGAGGGCGGGGCTACCAACAGGTGTGTTCAGGACAGGCTGCCTCGGATGAAGGGGGCTGACGCCTCTGCAGCTTCTGGAACAGGGTGAGGTCCCTCCTCGACCCCAGTCTAGGTTGCCTCTATTTCCTCCCCCTCCTCACAAGTCCTCTGAAAACTGCTCTGTGCTAAATCACCAGTGAGAAACACAAGGAGAAGAAACTCACATGTCCTGGGAGAGAGCTGAGCCCGAATAAAGTGGTGTGAACTCATCCCTACTTGGAAGCACTGACGTTATGTTTGAGATTTTCATGCACTTCCCCCTTCTATCCCCTGATACATCTGTCATTTTTTAAAATAAAAAATTAGTGGATTTTTCCTCCAAATATTCTGATTCAGCCAACACAGTACCTTCAGGTATCCCCTGGAATATTACTGTAAACACCTGGCCCAGCTGGAGAAACACACCTATAACCTGTAATTTTAAATCTCTATATTTTATAAAGGATTTTGCCAACAAAGGACTGTCTAGTCAAGGCTATGGTTTTTCCAGTGGTCATGTATAAATGTGAGAGTTGGACTGTGAAGAAAGCTGAGCGCCGAAGAATTGATGCCTTTGAACTGTGGCATTGGAGAAGACTCTTGAGAGTGCCTTGGACTGCAAGGAGATCCAACCAGTCCATCCTAAAGGAGATCAGTCCTGGGTGTTCATTGGAAGGACTGATGCTAAAGCTGAAACTCCAATATTTGGCCACCTGATGTGAAGAGTTGACTCATTGGAAAAGACCCTGATGCTGGGAGGGATTAGGGGCAGGAGGAGAAGGGGACAACAGAGGATGAGATGGCTGGATGGCATCACCGACTTGATGGACGTGAGTTTGAGTGAACTCCGGGAGTTGGTGATGGACAGGGAGGCCTGGCATGCTGCAGTTCATGGGGTTGCAAAAAGTTGGACGTGACTGAGCAACTGAACTGAACTGATAAATCCTTTATAGTTCGATGCTATAAAGATTAAAATCTGGAGGGGGCCCTGGTGGCTAATGCAGGGGACACGGATTTAATCCTTGATCCGGGAAGATCCCACATGTCATGGAAAAACTAAGCCCGTGTGCCACAACTACTGAACCTGAGCACAAGAGCCCGTGCTCCGCAAAAACAAGCCATCACAGTGAGAAGCCCACGAGCCACCACCAGAGTAGCCCGCATGCTGCAGTGAGGATGCAAGCACAGCCAAAAATAAATACAAATTTTTAAAAAATAAAGTATAAAAAACTCTACGGGTGGGGCACCCAGACCACACCCCACACACACATCCATGGGAGCAAAACTTTATAATAATAGAATTTCAGAACTAGACATAAAAGAGAAGGCATTTTCCTTTACTTATAAGAAGGTAAGGACAGTAACAGAAGTTATCTGGTTTCTCAAGTTCACTCAGTTTTTCCTCCCATATAGCCTCATTCTCAGAAGTATTACTCAAAAAATCTTGGTCTTCAGGCCTTTTGAGAAACTCTTGGAAGAAAAAGCAGCAAGTAGCTAGGCTGCTAGCATCTGTGTTGTTAAGGAGTGATATCCTGGGTTAAGAGAGAGACCTCAAGCTTCATTGTAGTTCAAAGTTAAAACCCTTTTCTACAATATTTTCTAGCATTGGAAGTCCAAATTCTAGTAAATCTGATTATATTAGAAACATTCTCCAAGTTTAGAAGCCCTAGACTATTTCAAGCACATTTCAACTTGCATATTTCCTTGACAAAGTAAAAAAAAAAAAAAAAAGAAAAGAAACAATGAAGAGAGGGAGGGAGGAAAGAAAAAAAGAAAGAGACCCATAGGGTAGTGCTATGAAATCCTGAATAATAAGGATATTAGATGAGCTCGCAGGGTAAGGGTGACATGTAAATCCCATTATTTCCCCCAATATAGAATTGCAAGCCTTTTGATGTCAACACTGAAGAAACGATATATTCAAAAGCTAAGCCTCTCTCCATTAAATATGTAAAGTACGCTTCCCCAGAGCCATGGACACCAGGATAACCCTAGAAGTTACACCTTTTTCTTTAATCAGTGGAGAATTATCCTAACAGCATTATGTTTGATCATTCTGCACTGCAGCCACTTGTTCTTAAACGGATTGTGGCCCAGCCTGGATTTACAACCTCTGCACCCTCCTGGATTTCAGGGAGCTGGATCCTTAAGCATCCTTCTGGGAGGTCACAGGACACAACAGAAAGGAATGTCACTTAGGGAATCTTTGCAGTCTGGATGTGAGGATGGAGAAAGCATTTGAAGTCATCTTTAATCTGAAAAATATTATAGAAATTCTTTTTATTTTCTCTTAATTGACTTAGATTATATTCTTTCCCAGCTTACCTTCTCCAGTGGTCTCTATATTTTCCTAGAAATACGCATTTACTTGTTAAAAATCAGCTGCCAGTTGCACTCAATATTCTTACAGCTGTTTTTGCACTCAATTTTTAAAATTATTTACAATAATTAATTATTTGAAACCATCTTTGCACTTAGTATTTTTACACCTGCTTGGTCCAATGCACTCCTGAGAACATGAATATTGAGTAGATAACGTCTGTCTGAAAGACCACTTCATTTAAGGCAGCGTTGCTCCCTCCCAGTGTGGTTTGAGGACCACCGGTGTCCAAACCACCAAAGGTGTCCTTTAAATTTTGATTCCAACTCCTCTTTGGTAATTCTGATCCAGTAGATCAGGGGTCTTGGAAATCTGCTCTCACAAATATCACTCCAGGTGATCTAGGTCCCTGAGAACCAATGTCAGAGATAGTAGAATTCAGTGTGCACGCTGCGTATCTCATTTAATCCCACAAATAGTGCTCAAAAATGGGTATTACCATGTCAGCTTTAAGATCATAAAACTGTGGCTAAGAGAATGCATGACTTGTCCAAAGGTATTCTGCTAGAACACACCAGCCCAAGATTCAAACCTGGATATGTTCCCTACAAACAGTTAGCTCTCAAATGCAGAATGAAAGCCAGTGACCATAGGATCGCAAAGCAAGGAAAATTTCACTCTGATAAGGAGGCCCATGAAGAGTCTGCCAGTTTCATAAAGGAAAGATGAAGCCGATGTTCCAAAACAAGGGCATGAAGGAGTAAGTGTGTAGCTTGAGCGGCTGCAGAGAGACCAGTGTGCCCTGGAGGGAACGTCAGATCTTGTGCATCTTTGAATGCCACAGAAATGAGTCTGAGCTCGGTTTTCCAGCAGAGGTCTGACAGTGAAAGTCCAAATTTGTATTTCTAGACAATCTTTCTGCAAGCATTTTGAGTGATGGATCGCAAATAAGAAGAAGACTCGTAAAGAGGCCCCTCTCACAACCCAGGCTTCAGGAGGCAAATCCCTGAATTTGGACAGAGAAAGTCAATGGTAAAATTTCTCAATAGCAATTAAGTCATTCCTATTGTTTATAATGAAAACAAAAGTACTGATTTTTACATAAGCGCTATATAGCCACGTAAATTATTTCTACTGGAATGAAAGCCCAATTTAACTAAGACAAAGGTAGGAAATTAAAAACTTTACATAGATAACAATAGATTTGAGAAAACCTCATGGGCAGTTATTACAGTGATGTTTCCATGTACGTCACTGCCTAGTCAACACACTATGTAGGAATCCTTTGGAAAAGAAGCTTAAGAAAATGGCTATGCTTATTCCGACTCAAGCTAGTTTCAAACTAAGTTGACCACACATCAATCTCTGGCTTCATTTTGATGTCAAATATTCTAAAATTCCATTCATTTACTCAACACATACAGTTTTTGAAGTGTTCTATAATAGCTATGAGAGATAACACCTGTCCTCACATAGGTCAGAATCAAAAGGAATGTAAGTAGATCCACATCCAGAAGATTCAAGAATAGACAATAATAATATCTATAGTCCCCTAAGGAAATGCTGAAGCTGAAGCTCCAGTACTTTGGCCACCTGATGAAAAGAGCCGACTTATTGGAAAAGACCCTGATGCTCGGAAAGATTAGGGCAAGAGGAGAAGGGGCCGTTAGGAGATGAGATGCTTAGATAGCATCACTGACTCAATGGACATGAATTTGAGCAAACTCCAGAAGATAGTAAAGGACAGAGGAGCTTGGCATGCTGTAGTCCATGGTGTCAAAAAGAGTCAGACATGACTCAGCAACTAAACAACCACCACCTAAGGAAAATGTATTGATGTCTCATTAAATGCATATTTTTAAATACATGTTGATATTATTAGGGTGTCTATGGCCTGCTATTCTCCTCTGATCATTTTTGGAAGTGGGGACTACCATGGTGTCAGTATCATTTACCCATTAATTTCTAATGCTAGAGCCCTCCCTCAGGAGCGGGAATACGGTAAGTGTTATTTTCTCTGCACTTTGCTTAACCCAGCACCATACCCAAACCACCAGCTTTTGGTTGATTTTAATAAGGATAATGATGGGACTTCCCTAGTGGTCCAGTGGTTAAGACTTCACCTTCCAATGCAGGTGGTCCAGGCCCAATCCCTGGTTGGAGAGTGAATAAGATCCTACATGCCTCAAGGCCAAAAAACAACACATAAAATAGAAGCAATATTGTAACAAATTCAATAAAGACTTGGAAAGTGATCCATGTCCAAAAAAAAAAAAAAAAATCTTTAACAAAATTAATGATAATGAGAGACAGAGCTTTGAACCATCGGATCCATTTCAGACAGCCATACCCAGTAATTCCCACCTCTCTCACCTCCACGGTCTACAGAGCAGCTCTTCTGATTTTGTACATGCCTTCTCCTTGCTCTCCAGGCTTTCTACAACTACCATGTTGTAGAGTTACTTCAGATGCTAGTGACAGGAGGGATGAATTTTCAGCTGGAACAACATCTGGATAAAGAAAAGTTACTTGGGCTGAATACCAGCTACTCTACGATTTTACCTGGAAAGATGCGGTGTAAGCTGGGGCTGCTCTCCTTAAACCAGACCGTCCTGTCAGACATTGAAGTGAGTCAGCTCTTCTTTAAAAAAAAAATAATAATAATTTATTTAAATTGGAGAATAATGACTTTACAATATTGTGATGGTTTTTGCCCTACTTTGACATGAATCGGCCACAGGTATACATGTGTTCCCCCCATTCTGAACCCTCCTCCCACCTCCCACCCATCCTATCCTTCTGGGTTGTCCCAGAGCACTGGCTTTGCGTGCCCTGCTTCATGCAGCAGACTCGCACTGGTCTTTATGTACTTTATATATGGTAATGAACATGTTTCAACACTATTCTTTCAAATCATGCCCCCCTCACCTCTCCCGTTGAGTCCAAAATTCTGTTATTTACATCTGTATCTCCTTTGCTGCCCTGCCTGTGGGAAAGGGTACCGTCTTTCCAAATTCTATATATATATGTGTTAATTTACAGTGTTGGTCTTTCTCTTTCTGATTTTCTTCACTCTGTATAATAGGTTCCAGGTTCATCCACCTTATTAGAACTGACTCAAATGCATTCATTTTTATAGCTCAGTAGTATTCCATTGTGTATGTGTACCACAACTTCCTTATCCACTCATCTACCAATGGACATCTAGGTTGCTTCCATGTCCTGACTATTGTAAACAGTGCTGCAGTGATCACTGGGGTACATCTGTCTCTTTCAGTTCTGGTCTCCTCAGAATGCATGCCCAGCAGTGGGATTGCTGGGTCATGTGGCCGTTCTATTCCCAGTTTTTAAGGCATCTCCACACTGTTCTCCAAAGTGGCTGTACAGCTCTTCTTTCTCACAATAGTTTCCCATGTCCTTACCTCCCTGAGTTTTGGAAAGGATCCAACCTGTCTGCGTTCTTAGACAGCTTATACTGTATAAATAATAACAATGATAACAAAAATTAATGTAACATAGTCATAGTTATTTCCAGTTTACAGTCATTTTCACATGTTATATTTATCTTGAGCTATATCAAGCAGTTGATATGATCCTCATCTTCCAGGCAAAAAATAAAGTGCCCTGGAAGCATCAGAGGGGTTCAACAACTTTGTCCTTTGACAAGGATACTAATGATAAGTGTAATGATTAATATTCACTGAGCATTTGCTTAGGCCTGTCTGCTTTTTTTTTTTTAATTCACTTAATCTATCCAAGGATTTACAAGGTAGGTATCATTTAATTTCATTGAACAGATCAAGAAGCTGAGGTACTTACCTGAGACCATATTGTCTCCAAGTGGCCAAGCAGGGTCCCTCTAAGGCACTCTGACCAAGGGCCCGCCCACTCTCCCTACACTTTAGCTATTAAAGAAATTGGATCATGTCATCTGAAATCAGGCAGAAGGACTCCGTGTTCGGTCTAAGAATCTTATTGGGCCAGCCAGTGAAAAATGCCTGAGTTTTCTCGGTCCTCAGAACTAGCAAACAGTGGATTACAGCAAGGAAAAGATAATTCTGGAAAATTCTAGTGAGGCATCTGGCATTTGGGGATCTGAGTCAAGTCCAGCCCTGCAAAGAGGAGTCCACTTGTCAGTGTGATGCCCCTGGGTTTGGTGTTGAGTGGCGTGGCCTTTGGCTCCCCAGTGTCGCTGTCAGAGTCTGGCCTTTATAGGGACATGAGCAGAACCCCTTCTTCACAAACCTCCAGCCTCTGTGCCTGCCGTGTCTCGGCAGGTACCACCAAGAAGGGTGAACCCCATGCCTTGTGCGTCTGATTGCCCAGTACACACAGCATTCCAAAGCTCCCTCCGTGGTCTAGTCCTTCAAATCTCTGTGGTCCTGGGCTCCTCGTCTAAGGTTGACTTGTGAGCAATTCTAAGCCCAGGACGGCTGCCGCTGGCCACGTCCTGTTGGTGCCAGAGGTGGCAGAGGATTGGTAAGCCCTTTCTTCTCCACTGATGTGTGGGCCTCGCTCTGTTCTTTACCCTGAGGTATCACGGACCTAAACAGACTGTTGGTTTTCAAATTCCCAGGATCCATTTGCTGCTGCTTTGGAAACCTGAGGTCCACTTGTAGCGCCTTGTTGGCAGTAACCTGAGAGCAGGGTCAAAAGAAGACTGCTCTCTGGAGGTCACTTAACATCCCAGCTCATGGCATGCCTTGAAAACAGCATTTCCAACCTGGCGCTCATTGTTCCTTGTTAGTCGTTACCAAAACATATCAGTATTGATAAAAGCGAGCATAACACTTCGCAACACCCCGTGCATCAGAGGCTCTTCAAAGACCAGAGTGAAACAGTTGCTGGTATGAGATGCTCAAGACTAATGGTAAACCTGGTTTCCTGGCCACTTACCACCACAAAGGTACTAGGAGGTGGCTCTCGGGTCTTCCAGGCTTCTACCGGGAGGAAAGGCAGATGACAACTCCAGTGCTTGCTGTGGCTTAATTTTAAGTGCCACTGGGCATGTGTTTTTCTCTTTTCTCTCCCCAGCCAAGAAAAACTTTTGGACAAATATTCTGCGGCTCATTAAATAATCTTGGAATCCTGTGCCTCGGCTTATACCGCATGATAGATGAAGAAGAGCGCAATCCAGAGCACAAAAGGGAAGTACGCTGGTGCGAAAGGTGCTGGGCCCCCATCCAAGCATAAAGGCCAAAGCTACTTCATTCAGGAATGAAAGGGGTGGCCAGAATTCAAGGCCTCTCGTTGCAATGAAGGGTGTGGGGAAGTAGATATGTAGGATCAGTATCAATAATAGGAATGAACCCTGATGATTGGGATCCAGTTAGTACTGGCCATGTGAAGAGAATGGGATCTTTATCCCCAATGAAGTTTGAGATGTACACCCAGATTTTAAGTCTGAATTATTTTGCAAGTTACCCCTGACCCATGGCTGTGCAACTTTTTAAAGCTGAAAGCCACTGTCCACTTTGAAAAGATCCACTTGTTCACTGCTGGGTTCACTGGGTAAGTATTTATTGAGTGCCTCTTCTAGCCACTGTGCTTGGTCCATCTAAGTCTTGGGAGCGATATGTAGAGATTTCAGTTTAAAGAAAGATCAATGTGACAGCAGGAGGGAAGACAGAGAAAATGTGTGGAGGGAGGAGGAATAAAAAAAGATGGTGCCGTTTGTAGACAGCACAGCGATGGACTTCCAGGCTGAGAGTCTCATGGTGGGAGTGCGCAGGATTTGGTAGAGAAGGAGAAATTAAAAATACCAGAGTGGAAATGGACTGTTTCAGGAGAAAGGGGAAGGAAGTCAAATCACTCCAAGTGGAGTTGCGGTGAATACAAAGAAAGACAGTTTCTCGGCTCAAAGGAGAAGAGAAGGGAAAGAAAGGATGCCAAGGTCAACCTGGCTGCAGATGAGGGCTGAGCTTCCGGGAATGTTTACATAACATAACACTAGGATTTCTCAGCAACAGATGGCTAAGCCCCTGCTGAGAGAAGAGAGGGGAAAGTTCACAGGGAGTGGAAACAGAGGTAAAAGGTACAGTAATTGCTGCAAAGGATGGAAGAAGGAGTTTATGGTGGATTCGTAGAAGCAAAACTACAAAAGGACAGGGGAATGGGAAATCCTGATGAAATTCAAGATCAGTGGTCCTCAGAGTAAGGAAACAAGAGAGAGAAAGAGTGATGGGAAGTTGCGGGCAGAGAGTGATTGATTGAAGTGTAAGATTGTAGCCGGCAGGATATGTCAGGAAGTCATAACATCAGTATGTGGCCAGGAAAGTGGTTAGGAGATAAAGATCGCTGGGGAGTGGAAGTCAAAGAAATTGGTCTGCCTGTTGGAGTCATAAATCATGCAGGCACTGCAGGCACGTCAGGTGACGGCGGCCCCGGAGTTGGAGAGAAAACGCATCCCATGTGCCAAAGGCTTAAATAAACATGGAGCTCTGTGGATGACACTGATGAGTCAAGAGGGAGGGTGGTATGGCTGTAGAGCGTTGACCACAAAGATGGCGGAGGAGTATGATGCTCAGGAAATGGCACTGGAAAGCATGAATGATACTGACATCTCCTCCCTCCATCTCTGTCTGTCTGTCTATGTCTGGGCTCCATCCGCTTCCCCCCAACACCTCTGGAAATGCTGTGGACTGCGGTGATTGGGAGAATAGGCAAGCCCAGAGCCTAGAGTTAGAAAAGCCATCAGAAAATGACTGGCCCAAACCGTGGTCCTACCCCACTCCCATTAAAATGATGGGAAGAGCAGGACCCAGAAGGGAGACAGCATGTCCAAGATCAAAGATGGTTGGTTTCAGAGGCAAGGATGAAAATACTAGTCTCCCAGTTACTAGTCCAGGGCCTCTCCTATTGCACCACACCAAAGATTGTTTTTTTTTTAATTATTAATCAGAAACCAAATAAAGCAAGGCAACACAAATCTTTCCTTTTCTGTCCCCCAGCCAACTGACTTTCTTATTTTGGTCACTCCCTGCACCCACACTGTCCCAGCTGCAGGGGTACAGAATTCAAGTTTGGCTTTTCTTACAGGTTTGTGATTACCCGGCCAGAAAATGAGTTCAGCCTGCTGCCCTCGGATCTCGTGTTCTGCGCCATCCCTTTCAGCACCTCTTGTTACAAAAAGGATAGTAAAGCTTCAGCTCCATATGAGATTATAAATATAATGCCACTGAAAAAAGAGACGGTCCCAGACGTAAGTCCTGACCAAACACCTCTAGTTGCCCAGGCCAGGGAGAGTGTATCACAACTGCCCCGTAGGCCAGTCCCTTTGTTGGAGCCCAAACCAATCCCTGCTACTGATTCTAAGCAAGCAATATTGACTCTGGGCAGTAAACATTCATCTCATCACCATTGCACATACCCAGGTGAAACTGTGGAAGAAAATGGAAAAGAAAGCATGGAGGAAACCACAGTGGAAGATGCCTATGCCTTTCACCATTAGACTAGACTTGTCACTATTCCCCAGGGGCCCCTGGCTCACTCTTTACACAGCATCTCCAGAGATGGTGACTTTGAACACGGAAGATAAGCATGGAAGTCTGCCATCGTGTGCCAATTGTGCAGTGGCGGTTAGACCAGCAAGCCCACACTGTTTAGGAAGAGACAGAAGTTTGATTTAATCCCACTGGACTTGGTGTGATAAATAAAGAAATAGATGATAAATGCCTCTGTAAGGGAAGTGCATCGCTCTGTATCTCTTAGGCAGGAAACATGATGGTTGGAGCTATGTCAAAGACGTTCTTCAGTACTTGACTGGGTTTCCTCCAGACAGGGGATATGAGTCATCAAGATAAAAGTGAGAAGGACTTAGACATAAGAGACAAGACATAAAGAGCCCCAAATCAAGCATCTTGCATTCTTTATCTTCAAACAAGCAACTAGTGAACTAGTATATTATCATCTTCTCTTTTTCCCTCTTACTTTTTGTTTCCTCATCTCTTTCTATAGGAGATGAGAGTGGCCACTTGGAGAGATACTTGTTTGAACTGGAAAGCAATTTGTGTATAATGAAAGCCTAGGCATGGCCTGGCACAAAAATGAATATTAGAGTGTCCTCAAATGGGGTACCTGGGTGAAGTCAGGTAGGTTGAAATATATAACCCTCCGGATCCTCTTATTGAAGAACAAAGGCAGCTCACGAGAGGTAATAAAACATTTCCCCGTGTTCCAAGAGGAACCAGTCCACTTCCTTGTAAACTGCATCATTATGTCATTTTGCCTGGGTATTACTCTGTTAACAGAGTAAAAGTTCAGCACATTCAGGAAGTATTTACTCCCAATTGGTGAACCTCATGAGCTTCCCAGGCGGCACTGGTGGTAAAGAACCCACCTGCCAATGCAGGTAGACATAAGAGATGTGTGTTCAGTCCCTGGGTTAGGAAGACCCCCAGGAGGAGGGCATAGCAACCCACTCCAGTATCCTTGCCTGGAGAATCCCATGGACAGAGGAGCCTGTCGCCCAACTATAGTCTGTAGGGTCGCAAAGAGTCAGACAAGACTGAAGCAACTTAGCACACATGCACGGTGAGCCTGGTAAGAAGTGCCTTCTTGTGTTATAAATACGATACAGGGAAAAAGGAGGAGGAAAGAGAATAATAAACTCTATTTCTCTTAAATGGTTTTACATAATGTTTATGATATCCTTGACGTTTTTCACAACATCCTTGTCAATTTGGTATCACTACCTCCATTTGACAAAGGAAGAAACCATGTCACAAATAGAGTTCCCAGAAAGGATACCCAGTTAAAGTTTAATTTCAGATAAACAACAAACTTTAGCATGAGTGCATCCAAATTACTGAATTTAGCTAGTAAGTGATCGAATCCATATTTAAACCTAGTTAATTCAACACCAGCACCTATAAACATGTGCCTCTAAGAACACAAGTAGAGGAAATGAAACAAAATATTCATCTATGAGAAAAAAATTTGTATTGGGAAAGCTTTCATTGTAATGAAATTAATATACGTAGGGAAAAAAGAGTGATTGTAATAAAAGTTGTCAGAGACCAAGGATCCTTTTTTAAATTTTTCAAGTTTAGCTAAGTCATCTTCATCTTTCTCTTTTTACAGATTGACTTTCTTTGTTTTTCTGTATACACGGCAAAATATATTTCCTTGCAATTCCAAAGTTACAGCTAGAGTTGAAGGCACATCAGAGATTTAACTGTCCTGTTTCTGTGTATCAGATCTTGATTTCTGAAAGAAAGTATGAAGAGGACTCAGCTTTGGCTTCTCCATCCCAGCTATCAGTGGATGAGGAACAGGGTACCAGATCTTGATTTCTGAAAGAAAGTACGAAGAGGACTCAGCTTTGGCTTCTCCATCCCAGCTATCAGTGGATGAGGAACAGGGTACCAGATCTTGATTTCTGAAAGAAAGTACGAAGAGGACTCAGCTTTGGCTTCTCCATCCCAGCTATCAGTGGATGAGGAACAGGGTACCAGATCTTGATTTCTGAAAGAAAGTATGAAGAGGACTCAGCTTTGGCTTCTCCATCCCAGCTATCAGTGGATGAGGAACAGGGTACCTCTGAATGCAGGACTTGTCCTCAGGGAAGGAAGGCTAGTTCATGACCTAGGAAGAGGTAACACCAAATATCTACTGCAAAGACAGTACTATTTCTTTGCCACATTTCCCTGAGCCGTTTTATCCATATAGCAGTTTCAGTAGAAACAAAATATGCCTAAGAAGGGATGGACAAGCCCTGTGCATATTCATATGCACAGACTAATAGTTTTTATATTTATTTTCTAATCTAAACTTAGCCTCTGGACCTTCAGAGTAAAAACGTAGCCCTCAAATGGTCTCACTTTCAATGTAGCAGAGAAATTTGAATGAAAAGTTCTTTACTTGCCAGCATTTTAGAGGAATGGGTACCAAAAATATGGCTAAAGAAATAAGGCGGTATATGCAACCATTGCCAGTATGTGAGCGTTTCTGTTGCCAGTCTTGAAAAATAAATTTCGCAGAGGGCCTCCTAGACTTATGTGCCAAGTGACACCATAACTCTAGAACCAAACCCTTTACCTAGAGATATAATGTACCCTTTACATTTTAATACAAGTCATAACACTAGATCCTTTGGTAATATGGCAGATACTTAATTCATAATGATTATTCAATTCTTATCAATTGAAGGACTGACATGAAGACAAGATAAAATGTACAATGAATTTAACAGTATGTGACTCAGTGGTTTTTATGATTTTTTTTAAAAGACATTGACCTTTCTGAAATTATATGAAAGCTACAGTCTTCCTCCCCAGAGAAAATTAAGAGATGTATGTATTACATAAAAGATATCATATAAATGAGAGGGAGGTCATGGGTCACCCTACAGTTTCTCCATCATCTTCCCAGACCCCTGATATAGACCTTCAATAACCAGTGCAGTGATCACCAGAAAGGACATGGGAGTCAGGAGACCAGAGTACTTGTTTCAGATATTTTGAGAAATAGCAAAAATGCCGCCTATCCAATGGATGGTTCACGTAAGCCTAGAGAAACACTGGAGCAGCATTTAAAGGACTAAGAAGGAGGACAACCAGGTTACCCTGAAGAAGCTGGAAGGCGATGTGTGATGATGTCTTTAGGATTTGGTGTTCAAAATGTGGTCCCCAAACCAGCAACATCTACAATACCTGAAGGTGGGCTCCATCCCAGACCTGTTGAATCTGATTCTGATTTTAACAAGATGTGTAAGTGATCCATACGTTTAACTTTGAGAAGCAGGGCTTTCAAGGAGTATATATGTGTTTATGTATATATGTGCAACATAGATGTACGTGATATATATCTGTAATACAAATTGCACATCCACATAAACACCTACATATACACATATGCATACGCACATAAGCACATGCACACGTGGTGACTCCTGGCAAATGAGAAGATCTGGAGGTTTGGATTTTAATAAAAACTATGCCCTGCAACATTTAGCTCTTTGGCGTGTTCACTCCTATTTAAGACCTACAATACATTCCAAACATCTCTAATTAGTTATAAAATCCTTAAGCTGAGTACCTTTCAAACCATAAAGGAGTTAAGGGAGGTTAAAGTTCAGTCAAGTTGGTGAATATTTTCCTGGAGGAATAATAAACAACCTTCAGCTCCAAGGCATGGGTTATTCCTTCCAGGTCAATGAAACAAAGAGCGGAACCTCTCAAAGCCGGCTGTGTGGGTTCCTAGATTGGCATGCTTAAGGATCACGGGCAAGAGAGGAGAGGAGGCGAGAGAGAGGGAGGAAAAGCCCTCACACTAATGAGGTTTGAAAGGATACAGGATGAGTCCAGCCCTGCCTGCTGAGAAGAAAGGAACCTAGCAGCTGATGCTAAGTTCAGACTAAACT
>NW_011494677.1:2102964-2115749 GCF_000754665.1 Bison bison bison | reverse complement strand
GAGCGGGGGAGGGAAATGTCCCAGGCCTCCTCTGGTTTTTGAAAAGGCAAAACCAGGCAGCCTTTTCGCTGCTGTCTTCTGATCATTACCTCTGTCAGGGCGGGGGCGGGGGATGACTTCATACAGGGCAGGGCGGCTCAGCTCAGGTGAGTGGCTAGAGGCGGGCTTTTCTCTCTGCCTTCACTTCCTCTGTTCTCCAGCAACCTCAGGGAGCCTCCGGAGAGCCGAGCAAGCCTAGTTACTTTCTTGCCTGAGATATGAAATGTTGATCAGCTTTCCCTCTTTCTCATCTTAAAGAAAATATCTTTGCTACATTTCATCTTGCAGGAAACCCGGGAAAGGCCAGCAGATGCATCAAGAAGGCAGCGAAGAAGGACCACTGAAATGTATTCCTTGGCCGCCTTCCTTCCTGACGCCAGTCTTTCTCTTGCCTTCCTGACACGGCCAGGCTTTTTCACTAATCATCTACATCACTGCTTGATTCCCACTGCTCTGATTCACTCCTTAAGCCACCCCAGGCTCTGGTTGCAACTCCCATGATTCTGCTAAAAAGACCGTAAGATCATCAGTTCTTTTGAAGTCACTGGGTTGAGGAGAGTATTAAGTACTGTCCAACTTGCAGCCTGAGTGGGATTCAGCACAGCTGCTCCTCCCAACCCCTGTCCCATTCGGAAACATTCTCTTCTCTCGAGTTGCGTGATACAACCATCTTTTAATCGTCCATTCACTTTCCTGACTACGCATCCTCAACACTCCCTTTTATACAACTTTATATACTTGCCTTTTATACAACGTGATTAGGTATTAGCATCACTCAAATCTTGACTGCGGACTTCTTTTTTCACTCTCAGGGCTCAGTGAGTGATCCACATAATAAAACTGCAGAGCATCTTACCTAAAAGTTGAGGACAGAGACTACTTACCTGTAGCCATTATTTCTATGCAAGAATGTGGGTCCAGATGTCCAGAATTTATTTTTTTAATTTTAAGAGAAATTGAGAATTCTGATTTTTACATAAAATATGATGCTGTTAAATATGTTTCTCATAGTCATGAGAGAGTAACTATAGCAAATGAACCCCTACTCCAAGAAAAAATGTTTAAAATTGGTTTAAAAAGATTTTAAAGTACCTGTTTGAAGTAATCATAGAGCCACACAGTCAGTAAGAACTTCAAAGGCTAAGATCCAAGAGAAAAGAAAAGCACTGAGGTGAGTTCACCATTCTCTGATGTTTTTCCCTCAGGGCATTGGCCAAGTGAGACCAAGCAAGAGATCAGGTTGGAATTCAAGGTTAAGGGCATTCAGCAGACACATGGGGGTGGACGGGAAAAAAAATGGAGGTGAGGTTTATCCAGGCAGGTGGAAATTGAAGGGACTAAGTTTTAGAGAAAAGAGAATGGAAACAATGAGTGTGTGCTTGAGGATATTATTTATTACTAATACTTCCAACATAAGAGGCTCAGCAAACAAAAGGAAAGGCCAATGAAGAATCTAAAAAGCCAAGCAGAGCTTCGGCCAGTTTCAAAGTGCTGGTGGGGTAAAGTTGGCATCCAAGGCTGGGTGAGGGCGATGGGCCCAGTGTTCTCAGTTGAGATTCTTGAACGCTTTTCCTTCGGGATTCGACTTCAGACTAGAAGTAGACCAGTCCTCACAAAGCCTGAAATCAGCTTTAATGCCTCCCATTCCTAAACTGTATCAAGGGGACCAACCCCTACTCTAAGTAACTCACTGGGTAAAAAAGTCAACAGATTCTCTCTGCTGGAAGTTAGCATGATTCAGAGTGTCTACACTTTTTTATGTACAGAATCCAACATTCAATAAAAATAACTGGAGTCAGTCTCATATCTGCCTTGTTTGATGCTTTTCTTGAGCAAGATAAATGAGCCTCCAGATAGACCAACAAGCCTTGCTGCCTTCAGGTTTCTGAGACGCAGCATTGTCCACAGTATCTTTTATTTCTTTTTTTGCCTTCAATAAATAAGTAAATAATTACCATTTACTGAAGCTAAGATGCTTCAGTCACGTCTGACTCTTTTGAAACCCTATAGACTGTAGCCTGCCAGGCTCCTCTGTCCATGGGATCCTCCAGCCAAGATTACTGGAGTGGGTCACCATGCCCTCCTTCAGAGGATCTTCCCAACCTGGGGATAGAACCAGAGTCTTCTGTGCAGGCAGATTGCAGGCAGATTCTTTATTGCTGAGCCGCCAGGGAAGCCCAGGAATGATATTAGAGAGATTCAAAGGCCTCAAATCAAGAGGAAAGAAACAGATAATGGAGACGACTCACAGATGATCTAGATATACTACGCAAGACAGACTTTAAAGTAACTGTAACAGACACGTTCAAGAAACTGGATGCCACTTCCCACAGGACACCAGTGGCAGAGCTGAGGGATAATGTTGTTCTGACACAGGGAAGGAGGGGTTTCTGCCTGCTTGCTAACCAGGAAGGAGACAGTCTGGGAGGCTGGTGCAACAATGATCCCAAAGGAGGGAGGCTTAAGAGGGAGGGGATATATACACAGTCATGACTTATTCTGTACGACGGAAACCGTCACAACATTGTAAAACAATTATTCTATCATTTAAAAAAAAATTTTTTTAAAGGTTGCTGGGGTGTTTTGGGGCCTGGAGCAGCAGGACAAAGTGGAGCAGTACCACAGAAGACAGGTCCGGAGAAAGGCTTGTGTGAACTGAGGATGCTATCCAGTCGTAGTTGGACGGCGAACCATGCGGGGAACCACATGGGCTGGAACCAGCTCCAAAATGCACTGAATAAAGTCACAGACATCGCGAGGGCCCTGGCCAAGATCGGCAAGGACTAGAGAGGGAAGGATCATCCACACCATCGGTCGACAGCATCAAGGAAGTAAAGGATGGGGACTTCCTTAGTGGTCCATCAGTTAAAGAACCCTCCTTCCAGGGCAGGGGACACGGCTTTGAGCCTTGATTGGGAAATTAAGATCCCATGTGCTGTGAAGCAACTACTGAGCCCCCATGCTCTAGAGCCCATGCTCCAACACAAGAGAAGCCATCGCAATGCAGAAGTGCTTGTGCCATACCAGAGAAGCCCTGCGTGCTGCAGTGAGATGCAGCACAGTCAAACAAAAAAGTACGGATGGAGGATACAATCGTGCAGCACAGACAGCTCACTACAGCTGTGGAGAACCTCAAGAATATCTTCTTGGGGCCCCAGATTGTGAGGGAGTCCCTGGACTTCATTAAGCAAGGGGTGCTCCTGCAGGCCCCCTGGAACCTGAGGGACCTGAAACAGGGGTGCCCCTGGGATGAGCTGATGCACAAGCACCACCACGTGGACATGACACTCATCCATAGCTCCTTCAGGAGAAAACAGGGGATCTCAGTTGAGCTGGCCAAGCAGCTGTGGATGATGCTACAGAAGTCCCTGGCCACCGTCCCTGTGACCCCATTTTGCTGGTCTCTGTTGTCTGGATCTGGCAAGGAAAGAAAAATTGGTGCATATTTAACCAAAAAAAAAAAAATGCAAACTAGCTTTGTTCTTCCTAGAAGGTCCAAGAATTGGAAGGAGGAAATGTTTCCAAAGAGCCGACTCATTGGCAAAGACCCTGATGCTGGGAAAGATTGAAGGCAGGAGGAGAAGGGGGTGACAGAGGAGATGGTTGGATGGCATCACCAGCTCAATGAACATGAATTTAAGCAAATTCTGGGAGATAGTGAAGAACACGGGAGCCTGGTGTGCTGCAGTCCACAGGGTCACAAAGAGTCAGACATAACTGAACAACAACCATGTTTGTGCTCTTGGACAGAATCAAGGCTGCTAGAATTGAGGGCACAGAGGCAGACCGCAGGTTATCCAACAAGGAGTGGTCCATCTCCCACCTGGACGTCATATGGAAGCATGTCCTGGATGACCTCATTGCTACCAAAAACCCCACGATTGAGTGCTTTCCTCCCCATTATGAGATTTTCAGAAACCTCCTCAACCACCAAGCTCTGAGAACCTGGATACAAATCTCGTGGGAAGATCTAGAAGCAAAAGAAATGATGAGCCTGTTTGACGTGGGTCTTGAACACCAACACAAGCACAGAGATGGTGGGGAACATGGAGCTGGTCCCAGAAATGGACGTCAGCGCCCTAGAGGTTATACTTCCTTCAGATGTGGTGTCTGAACTGCTGCGTATGTCCATGTCAGCTCCCTCTTCAAACACCGTTTTCTGGCTGCAGAAATCACTAGATGCAGACACTAAGGATGGCATGAAAGAGACTGAGCCCAGAGCTGACCCACGTGGGAACACTCCCTGCCATCATCTTCTAGATTTTCCAACAGATTCTTTAAGTTGTTACCCAGATAAGTGAAGATTTTAAGATAAAGGAACTAGTTAGTGTTTTCAGTAAATGAATTCTTTCTTTTTAAAAAAATGTTGCATTTGGTAAAAGTCACACAATATAAAACGTACAATTTTAACCATATTTAACTGTACAGTTCAGGAGACTAAAGTACATTCATATTGTTGTGCAGCTCTCACCATCATCCATTTCCTGAATCTTCCACCTTCCTGAACTGAGACTTTATCCCCATTAAACACTGACTCCCCATCCCACCGCCCCAGGCCCTGGCATCTACCAATGTACTTTCTGACTCTATGAATTTGACTCTTATAGAGATGAAACTCAGTTGTAGATAGAACATCTGAAATACTGGCAACACCCACGCTGTTACGGGTTATGTTATGTTCAGGATATGACAGCAATTGTCACAACTGCCAGACGTTTACGGAACTCCTGGTCAGTTTAAAGAGAAAGTATTTTTAAAATGAAATGGAGGCTATTCTCTCAAATCATCCCACCCTCACCTTCTCCCACAGAGTCCAAAAGTCTGTTCTTTACATCTGTGTCTCTTTTGCTGCCATGAATAAATTCCCGTCTTTCTAGCATTGAAAAATGCATACTACCATGTGTAAAATAGAAGACCAGTCCAAGTTTGATGCATGAAGCAGGACACTCAAAGCCATTGCAATGGGACAACCCAGAGGGATGGGATGGGGATGGAGGTGGGAGGGGGGTTCAGGATGGGGGGGGCCCCATGTGCATCTTTGGCTGACTGATGTCGATGTATGGCAAAAACCACAGTATTGTAAAGTAATCATCCTCTAATTAAAATAAATTAACTTAAAAAAATGAAATGGAAGAGTGAACCAAATATGGATGGGGTTTTAGATACCATTGTTGCAAGGAGGCTGCAGCAGTTACCTGGAGGAGGTCTTCTGGGATCTGGAGCAACATCTAGATGAGCCAATGGCAAAGAAGTGGCTGTTAGGCTCAAAACTGTAGCCATTGTCTGTGTTACTATGGAAGCATATTTCAATGATGTTGCCAAAATTCAAAATCATATAGAAAGAGGGTGACAGCAAGTGGGGGTGGGGTCCCTATTGGCCACCACGCAGAAGCACGTCTCATCCTGGAGCACCAGGTAGCACAAGACCGTCAGGGAGGCGGAACAGCTCCACTTCTTGTTCCGGAAGTCTCCAGATTTGGTAAAGGTGCAGGTGGGCAGAGTATCACTACTGCCACCCTTGCAGAAGTCATCAAATTAGCAAACCCTCTGTGCTCTGCCTGGAGGTTTCAACTTTGATCAGCAAATACCCAGACACCAAGGATGACTGCATTGGCCCACTTCTGGCCACCCAAGGGGGCACCTACCAGGACATGAAGTCAACCATCAGTGAGGCTCTGGAGCAGGGCCTGATGGCAGGAAATCCAAGCTATGTGCCCATCTTCAAGGGAATCATAACTCTCAGTCTGAACGTGGTGTGACTTCTCAAGTAGCCTGACGGTTTCCAGCTTTGTGTAGCTCATTCTGCATGCACCACCCCCACCCTCAAAAATGTGCTAAAGCGAGAGATTCTGGTGGTTCTCAGTGGGTGTTTCAGGCCCTCGTGCTTGTTTGCTGTGGGGTCTAGCTGATGTCTGCAAGATGTCAGAACACACGGCTTTTTGAAGAACAAGTGCCCTACTGCCTGTGGTTCCTTTAGCTCTCTCATTTCTGTGTAAATATCCTTTGAGAGGCAGGACTCTGCTGGAAAATGCCTTATGGTTGAATGTTTATCACAGTGGAAAAGATATGTGGAGAAGAAAGAGGCTCTGTCTTCCTTCCCTGGGGGTCTCCACCCTGCTGCTTAATAAAAGAGTTGAAACTTCTCCACAGACCTGAAAACAAACTGGAGAAATTTACCAGAGAATTATAATCTATCAAAAAACTATTTTAAAAGTACAAGAAATAAAATTATAAATGTCAGAGGTGGGTTAACAGCTGTTTGAGTGGAGAGGAAGGTAAAATTAGTGAATTGGAAGACAGGTTAGTAGGGGGAAAAAAGTACAGAGTAAATCCTGGAAAAGAAAAACATGCATGAATGTGTTTAGGAGACATATGAGACATGGAAATAAGGTGCAAAAATGTACTTAAAGTCCAAGAAAAATAGGAGAGAGAGAAAGCGTGAGCATGTGGGACAGAGAAAAATATTTGAGGAAATACTGAAAATTATCCTAAACTGAAGACATCAACACATGCATTTAAGTCTCTGTGAACCCCAACCATGACTAATGAAAAAAATTCCTGTACACATCATAGTAAAAAATCTTCAAATTAAACCTGGAAAATCCCATGGATGGAGGAGCCTGGAAGGCTACAGTCCATGGGGTCGCTGAGGGTAGAGCACAATGGAGCAACTTCACTTTCACTTTTCACTTTCATGCACTGGAGAAGGAAATGGCAATCCACTCCAATGTTCTTGCCTGGAGAATCCCAGGGATGGGGGAGCCTGGTGGGCTGCCATCTATGGGGTTGCACAGAGTCAGACAGGACTGAAGTGACTTAGCAGCAGCAGAAGAAGATTTTAAAGGCATCTGGAGTTTTTTTTTTTTTTTTAAAGACACATTATACCCAAAAAAGTTACAACAGGATTGAAGGTCGACTTTTCTACCGAAACAATGAAGCAGGGAAATAGCACATTTAAAGTTCTAAAAATAAGAAAGCTGACCTATCATTTTATGCCCAGAATGATAATTTATAGATAAATGCCAAATACAAAATTACCAGACAGACAGAAAGTAAAAGATTTTATCACCTTCAAACTAATATTTTAAAAGAAATGCTAAAAGGAATTATTTAGACAAAAAGAAAAGATTCATAAATGGAAATGCAGTAAAGAATGAAGAGCAGAAAAAGGAAATATATAGATAAATACAAGTTAACATTGTTTTTTTTAAACAATCAGTTCAGTTCAGTTCAGTCACTCAGTCGTGTCTGACTCTTTGGGACCCCATGAACCACAGCACGCCAGGCCTCCCTGTCCATCATCAACTCCCGGAGTCCACCCAAACCCATGTCCATTGAGTCGGTGATGCCATCCAACCATCTCATCCTCTATCATCCCCTTCTCCTCCTGCCCTCAGTCTTTCCCAGCATCAGGGTCTTTTCCAATGAGTCAGCTCTTCACATCAGGTGGCCAAAGTACTGGAGTTTTAGCTTCAACATCAGTACTTCCAATGAATACCCAGGATTGATCTCCTTTAGGATGGACTGGTTGGATCTCCTTGCATAGTAATATCATTTTGTGGAATTTAAAATAAACATGGGAGAGAGATAAATGGAATTTAAGATAACTAACATTTGTGTCTTGCTGGAAATTGATAGAAGACAGTGGTGAAAATACTACTTTTTAGTAACTTTATTAAGTGAGAGACACACATCATAATCTCTTGGATAAATACTAAGAGAATAATACAAGGAATGCATAATGAACAAGAAAAGAGCAAAATGAAAAAAAAAGTTTGATTAATCAAAAAGAGGAGAAGCATGTAAAAAAAATTTTAAGGCCAATAACAATCAACTAATGAAATAGTGGCTGCACCAATTTACATTCTTTCGTGGTTTCAAACAAATTTCAGAATTGTTTGCTCAATTTCTGTGGGAAATGCCCTTTGAATTCTAACAGGGAACAAATATAGTCCAACAAAGAGAAGTCCAGGATAAGATGGCTTCACTATTGAATTCTACCAAACATTTAAAATGTACGTAAGGCCACCCCTTCTCAGTCACTTCCAAAGAGAGGCAGCTAGCGATGCCTCAAAGCACGTTTTCTCTGCAGGGTGTATTTATTCTGCAGTGAGAGCGCCTCCCCAGAACACCCATCGACCCTAATGACAGAAGCAAAAGTCCTAGCTGATTTTGGCTGGAAAGCAAATGAACTCTGGCCAAAAGCAGTGCTGTGCAGGGCCCGAGTGAAAGTGTGACATGGGGGCAGGGTCGATGGATGCCAATCAACTATTCTTGAATTCCCAAACTATCTGACATTTGAAGAGTTACATTTTGAAGGAGTTAGGTAAGAAAAAAGCCCTCTTGGTGTGTACACTGGCATCCTTATAAAGGGCTTCCCTGGCAGAGATCGTGGCTCAGTGGCTTCTGTTATCAGATTGAATGCTGTCTGTAGGGAGGGAACATATACAGTTTATTCCATAACATTGTTTATTTGCTTCTGGAGTTCTTATATAATTCCTCTTTCTATGCCCTTTCTTTTACCTTTCTTAAAATGTGACTTAAGGTAATCTATTACAGAAGCAAGGAAATTATATTTCCTGTTTCTACTCCCTGCATCTCCTCTGGGACCTGCCAGGTTGTCGGTCTCTCCATGGTAACTGAGTAGGGCTGGTATTAGACCAGACTAGTGCCTTTGCATCCAGGAGAGGACCTGGATCTCCTGAGTCCCCCTGTATCTGGCTGTCTTCTACCCTAGCAGGGACTGCTCCATTATTTTGAACAGGAAAGGTCACCTAACAGTTGAACAATTCTTCTGAATGGTCAGTTGATTTTACACAGGGATTTTTTTCCTGTGTTTGGTATTTGGATCTGCTGTCACTAGAGAGGCTACACATGAGGACATCAGCTGATTCAGTTGATTTTTCCAAAATTTTAACAGGGACAGAAGGTGGTGGGGGTTGGGCATAGGGGAGGAGGGCTCAGGAGGTGAAGCAAGGGATGGGGAGGGATAGGGAGAGGCAGATGAGGCTTCACTCACTTGCCTGCTGCTCACCTCCTGCTGTGTGGCTGGGCTCCCAATAGGCCATGGACCCAGTCTCCCGGGGTTGGGGACCCCTGACTTAAGGCAATGACTATTTACCAACCATCATGGAACTTTGGGGGGGGTTGATTTTTAGATCACACTACGTACATGCAGGATCTTAGTTCCCCAACCAGAGATCAAACTTGTGGTCCCTTACACAGGAAGCTCAAAATCTTAACTACTGGACCATCAGGGAAGCTCCTTAAGGGAACTATTTTAATGATATATCAACCAGCATTGCCATACAAATGCTCATACGGCTGTTACCCTTCCTATTACTAGAGCCCAGGGACAGGGTCTCCCTCTGCCCAGAATCCAGACAATTTGAGGATAATGTCAAACAGGGGAATTCTGAAATAGCTGGAAAAAGCCTCACTCCTTAAATGAAATCTAGTCACCTGAGCAGTCACACGAGAGGCAATCAATAAACTTTTCAGAATGAATTAATAGCCGGAGATGGATGTTTTTGCTTCATCATTTACCTACTACAGGCATCCGGCCACATTGTCATCAGTTTGTGCTGCTTCACAGGTCGGAAACGCTTAGATTCGCGGGCTGGTACACAAAGGACTTCAGTACCTAGGGAGTGGCTGCAGAACAGGAAAGGAGGGGGCTGGGAGGGCTGTGAGTTGAGGCGGGGGAGTGGAGATTTGATTCTGAAGAGAAAAATCCTTACTGGGTCAAGGCCGCTTTTGCATAATTCTATTATCACCAGGAAGAAGAGAAATAATCATATTAGGTGAGTGCTGCACCACTCGACGTGGCTTGTCTTACCTTACTTTTGAAGTCAGACAGGTTTAATTGCTTTGTGTGAGTGAGTTGTTCAGAAGGCACCCAATCAATAAGGCAGGTGCTGCCAGAGCAAAGCGGGGGAAGTTTTTGATGTTGACAATGACATACAATCTTGTGCAGAAAGGAGTAATCCATTCGGTCACAGCTATGGGGGAAAAAAAAAGTTATCTGTGTGTTGTTCTGGGGAGCAGAGGCAATGTCACCTGGGAGGGTGGGCTCCAGGCAGGCTGGCCACAGGGCAGCAGTGTGAGGGTGACTCAGCCCAAGAGCAAGGGCTGTGCTTTCTGGAGCCTCCTGGTCTTCTGTGCATAGTGGGCCTCCACAGCTGCACAGGAGGTTGTCAGCATCCACTCCACTGCATCTTCTGCTTACAGAGCCCAAGCATCTCGTCAATTTGTGTTTCAGTTTCTGCCCATCATTGCCTCTCTGTGAAGTCCAGTGCAGTCCCCAGCAAGGCTTTGCTCATCCACTGCTCAGTTGACTCCAGCTGAAGCTTGCCAGAAAGTTCCCCTACAATGGACCAGAGGTGGTCAGGGAATTCATTGTTTTTGTTTTTTTTTAGCCTAGATCCCACTGTAGAAATACTCAGTATGAGGAAAGAGAACAAAAGTTGTGATAGTCAATTGCAAATGTCTTCCAAACTCAGGTGACGGTTGCTTGAAACTGGCCCTAGTGGTAGTTTTTGTACCACAGAACCCAGTACACTCTACAAATGAGGGGTTTGTTTATTTTGTGAGAGTTAGTTGTTAAGCACCTACCAGCACAATACTGGGTGAGGGCAGAGGGCAGAAATAGGAGCCTAGAATTGACATCCTTAATTAACCCTCTATTCTCCCCTTCCTAGCAGCTGCTCAGATGGCTCAGTTGAATCTCTCCTCTATACCTTGACGAGCACCACAGGTCATAGCTCACTGCAGAATATTTCACGTGTGCTTTTGTCTTCAATCAGATTTGTATTTTGGAAAGGTGACCCTGGCCACAGTGTGTTGGATAGACTGAAAGGGTATAAAATCAGAGATCTTATCAAAGGCAAAGACATCAGATAGTAATATAATTGCTTTTATCCAAATAGAAGATGAGACCTGAATTAAGGCAAGATAAGTGGGAAGAGAGGACAGACCTAACAGATGCTCAAGAAATAGAATTGGCAGGATTTATTGATTGATGGGGTGTCAGGGTGAGAAAGGATAAGAGTAGATGATAACATCCAAGTTTTTTATAATTCTGCCATTCCTCAACACAGAAGGAATAGCAGACTTTGGTGGGAAATTAATGACTTTGGAGCAAGCTGAGAAGCCTAAGAAGCAGGTAGATGGAACCAGCTCTCAGAGGAGAAGAGTTAACTTGAACACATTTTGAAAGGAAGAACACGGTGGTAAGTGACAGCAGGTGATAAGAAGGTATCACCCGGAGATGCTGTGAAATGCGAAGAGTCCAAGGAAAAAGCAGTCATAGAAAACAATATGAAAAGGCACTTGAAGAGAATTAAGACTCCACAGATGACAGGAGAAGGCTGGTCAGTGAAGCAGTAGAGATCTAGGAAGAAGCAAAGTGAGACAAGTCATAGAATTGAACAGCCAGTTAGATAAAATACCAGGCCATCACAATATTGTAAAGTAATAATTCTCCAATTTAATTAATTAAAAAATAAAATATCAGGCCCGTGATCAGAAAAGATGAACTCAAACATAGACTGCAGGCGTTTGAAGAACAAGTGAGCAGAAAGTAGAAATAACAGGAAAAAAAAGCAAAGAAGGAATTCTAGGCTTGGAAGTTAAGGAGAGTCATTCCCAATTAGACTGTGGACAACACACATGGAAAAAACTACTTGCTGTTCCAAACCTGAGCACTAAGTAGCTAGTACAACACAGGGTCAAGGGAGGACTTTATTTCTAAGATGGACCCCAGGCTTGGTCATAATCGAATGCTATGCAGAAGGGACCACTGGGGACAAAGTTGGCAACTTGGGAGGGAGAAAGAGAGCAGAGATGCAGTAAGGTCAGATCAGTAGGTCTGATCTGATGTAATAATAATAGTAATAGAAATAAAAGTAATGCACTCGAATCTTCCCCAAACCACCCCCCACCCTCAGACAATGGAAAATTGTCTTCCACAAAATGGGTCCCTGGTGCAAAAAAAGTTGGGGACTGCTGGCAGAGTCAGTCAAGAGGGAATGGCCTTAATGCAAGAAATGACATCTCTTTCTGCAAGGCCAGAAATATGGATATGAGAATACATGCAAAAATAAATAGCTTCTGGATGCTGGAAACTGAGGGAGCTTATGCCTCATTTTCTCTTAAAGTTCCAAAAAGTTAAGGAGAGTGGCAGGTTTTTGAAATAAGCATCATGAGGAAGGGGGCATAACACTCTACTCTAAGGATACATTATAGTTTAATGCCCTAATGCACAGACATAATTTTATTGTTCTGTGTTTTTTATATGTATCAGGCCCCCTTTAGCATGAGTATTGTCATAGATATAATAGCACATCTTACCCAGAATTACTATTATTCATTTGTCTACCCGCCTTTCTATCTAGAAATAAACTTCAGTTCAGTTTAGTTCAGTCACTCAGTCATGTCCGACTCTTTGCGATCCCATGAATCACAGCACACCAGGCCTCCCTGTCCATCACCAACTCCCAGAGTTCATTCAAACTCATGTGCATCAAGTCGGTGATGCCATCCAGCCATCTCATCCTTTGTCGTCCCCTTCTCCTCCTGCCCCCAGTCCCTCCCAGCATCAGGGTCTTTTCCAATGAGTCAACTCTTCGCATCAGGTGGCCAAAGTATTGGAGTTTCAGCTTTAGCATCAGTCCTTCCAATGAACATCCAGGACTGGTCTCCTTTAGGATGGACTGGTTGGATCTCCTTGCAGTCCAAGGCACTCT
>NW_011494677.1:2099579-2102864 GCF_000754665.1 Bison bison bison | reverse complement strand
AACTCTCACATCCATACATGACCACTGGAAAAACCATAGCCTGACTAGACGGACCTTTGTTGGCAAAGTAATGTCTCTGCTTTTTAATATGCTATCTAGGTTGGTCATAAGTTTCCTTTCAAAGAGTAAGCATCTTTTAATTTCATGGCTGCAATCACCATCTGCAGTGATTTTGGAGCCCAAAAAATTAAAGTCTGACACTGTTTCCACTGTTTCCCCATCTATTTGCCATGAAGTGATGGGACCAGATGCCATGATCTTCATTTTCTGAATGTTGAGCTTTAAAGCCAACTTTTTCACTCTCCTCTTTCACTTTCGTCAAGAAGCTTTTTAGTTCCTCTTCACTTTCTGCCATAAGGGTGATGTCATCTGCATATCTGAGGTTATTGATGTTTCTCCCGGCAATCTTGATTCCAGCTTGTGCTTCTTCCAGCCCAGCATTTCTCATGATGTACTCTGCATATAAGTTAAATAAGCAGGGTGACAATATACAGCCTTGATATACTCCTTTTCCTATTTGGGACTAGTCTGTTGTTCCATGTCCAGTTCTAACTGTTGCTTCCTGACCTGCATACAGGTTTCTCTAGAGGCAGGTCAGGTGGTCTGGTATTCCCATCTCTTTCAGAATTGTCCACAGTTTATTGTGATCCACACAGTCAAAGGCTTTGGCATAGTCAATAAAGCAGAAATAGATGTTTTTCTGGAACTCTCTTGCTTTTTTGATGATCCAACAGATGTTGGCAATTTTATCTCTAGTTCCTCTGCCTTTCCTAAAACCAGCTTGAACATCTGGAAGTTCATAGTTCACATATTGCTGAAGCCTGGCTTGAAGAATTTTGAGCTTCACTTTACTAGCATGTGAGATGAGTGCAACTGTATGATAGTTTGAGCATTCTTTGTCATTGCCTTTCTTTGGGATTGGAATGAAAACTGACCTTTTCCACTGCTGAGTTTTCCAATTTGCTGGCATATTGAGTGAAGCACTGTCACAGCATCATCTTTCAGGATTTGAAATAGATCAACTGGAATTCCATCACCTCCACTAGCTTTGTTCATAGTGATGCTTTCTAAGGCCCACTTGACTTCACATTCCAGGATGTCTGGCTCTCGGTGAGTGATCACACGATTGTGATTATCTTGGTCATGAAGCTCTTTTTTGTACAATTCTTCTGTGTATTCTTGCCACCTCTTCTTAATATCTTCTGCTTCTGTTAGGTCTATACCATTTTTGTCCTTTATCGAGCCCATCTTTGCATGAAATGTTCCCTTGGTATCTCTAATTTTCTCAAAGAGATCTCTAGCCTTTCCCATTCTGTTGTGAAATAAACTTAGAATTTTAAAAAAAGCCTTCTAGCGCAGCAGATTGCCTGATGTATACTGGGTGATTAACAAATATTTGATGAATGATTGAGTAAATGAGTCGATGTTGAATTAGTCCAGCCTTCCCAACTCAACTGTAGACTGCATCGTGTCTTAAAGTTGGTAAGCTTCCTCAAAATGAACTGGGCATTTCTAAACCAAATTGTTGTTGTAAAAGATCAAGAAATGCATTCTCAGAGAGAAGCTTCAAAGGAGGGAGGAATGGAATACAAAAGCGGCCCCAGCTAGGGACCTCCCTGGTGGTCCGGTGGCTAAGACTCCACACTCACAGTGCAAGGGAACTGGGTTCGATTCCTGGTTGGGGAACTAGATCCTGCATGCTGCAGCTAAGACCTGGTGTGGTTAAATAAAAAATATGCTTTTAAAAGAAACAGCTTTTTTCTGTCTGACATCTTAGAGAGGCGACAGCAGTAGCAGCTGCTCTCCCAACTTCACTCTGCCACCCGAGGAGCACAAGAAGAAAGATTCCAGAAAGTCAGCCAAGCAAGACAAAGATCCAGTGAACAAACCTCAGGGCAAGCCTAAACAGAAGTGTTCCAGAAGCAAAGTTGGAAACGAGCTCAATAACCTAGTCTTCTTTGACAAAGCAACATATGACACCCTGGAAAGTAGCTCCCAACTATAAGCTTGTAACTCCAGCTGTCGTCTCTGAGAGACCGAGAAACCCTAGTTCCCTGGCCAGGGCAGCCCTTCAGGAACTCCTTAGTAAAGGACTTAGTACACCGCTTTCAAAGCACAGAGCTCAAGTAATTTATTCCAGAAACTCCAAGGGTGGAGATGCCCCAGCTGTCGGTAAAGATGCAGGAACCCAGTCCACCAACTGCATTTGGCAAAATAAAACTATATGAAATCAGAACAAACAAACGGCTCAGCCTGTAGCAGAAAATACAACGATGTTCCCCCTCCCAACTGTTCAGTTACGGATTTTTTTTTTTTCAAGTTTTAGGGAACATACCCTGTGAGCATCCAGAAGCCTTGGGGTTTCTGTTTCTTAGTGGAATCAGCAGGTGACATGCCAGGGTTATCAGCATCCCTCACCCAACCTGTTGGCTGGCTTCTTGAACCGTCTTCCCCACAATCTATAGAGACTGAGGCCCAGAGGAGGTAACCAGTTAGTGTCAGATGTGTCCCTGCGTCGTGGGTTTCCCAGTTCGAGGCCTGGGCTCCCTATTGCCAGCTGTCTGTGCTGACAGAGAGAAAAATCCCTCAGGCAGGTTGTGAGAGGCGGTCTCTCTCTGCCCTGATCTGAGTGTCCCACAGCAAATGCTAGTGACAGGGAAACGTCTTAATACAGCATGTTGTTTAGCATAATTGATGTGCAGATGCGGCGGCGGGAGAAACAAGCCCAGTTAATTGGTCTCTCAACCTACATTAGCTTTTGCATCTCAGCCAATTAGGCAGGGGCCAGAGGGCCCTGTGCGTGGCCATTAGATCCTGCCATGCGGGGGCTGGAAAGGTACTGGCAGTCAGGTTCAGACGACTCTGATGCGCGCTGTGTGCAGATGCACTGAGGCCAAGCCATCTGTCCATGTAAGAGCAGGAGACCTTAAACAACCAGCCCGGAGGTGAAAAACAAGGAAGGGGATATTCAGGAGAGGAAAATCTGGGCTCTCGCACGGGCTGGAGGCACCTTCGAAGCGTCTGGATTTGAAGGGTATAAACCTAATACTACTCCTACAGCCATCTTCCTAATGAACCCAGAGTCCAGCTCTGTTCTCTGAGCCTCAGGGTATTTGGAAATGCCCAGGACATAAAGGAAGGGCATGTTCCAAGGAGACACTATAAGATCGCTGCTCAAAGTGAGGTCCTCAGATCAGCATCAAGACCACCGTCTGGTTGGAGGGTCAGGAAGGCAGATCCCAGGCGCACTCCTGACCAGCTGAATCAGAATCTGCATTTTAATGC
>NW_011494677.1:2092284-2099479 GCF_000754665.1 Bison bison bison | reverse complement strand
ACCAGCTGAATCAGAATCAGCATTTTAATTTTTTATTTATTTATTTGGCTGCATTGGGTCTTAGATGTGGCACTCCAGGTCTTTGTTAGATCATGTGGGATCTTCACTGCAGTGCATGGACTTTCCAATGGTGTGCGGGCTTATCAGTTGCTCCATGGCAAGTGGGATCCCCAACTGGCGATCAAATTCACATCCCCTGCATTGCAAGGTGGATTCTTAACCACTGGGTCACCAGGGAAGTCCCAGAACCTGCAGTTTACCAAGATTCCTAGGCGTTTCCTGTGCCTGTGAAAGTCTGAGAAGCAGCACTCCAGGCCAAGGGGCAGCAAATACATTTTATTGGAACTCAGCATGTCCATTTGCTGATGTCTTAATTCGGTGGCCTTCTTGCTGCAGTCATGGGGCTGAGAAGTTATGATGGAGATCTTGTGTCCTGCATGCCTGAAATAAAGAGTTGGCTCTTTACGAAGAGTTGGGCTACCCCTGTTCTGGGCAGAAAAGCTGCCACCAATTCATGTGGCCAACATTCCTGTTAGTCCTCAGAGGGCAGGTGAGTGGCAGATGTTAAATTTACTGTATAAACATTGTCACGGGCATTAGGGACAGTGGAAAAAATGTCAGATGATCTTCAATTCAGGTCCTGAGGCATTTGTAAGATTACATAGATACCAGTAAAAGTTGGCCAACACTGAACTTTCTGCTACTTTGAGTCAGATGGTTTGAAGGATCCTTTCTCTCCCTCATATACAGAGTATAAAGAAAAAATGAAAATCTTGCACTCTCAATCAAGCAGTCATTTAATTTATATTTCTCTGTTGCATCCTTGAAAGCATGTTCATTGTGACTGAGAAAGATTCCCTTTTTTCTAAATATACTAAGAGGTTACATTGATTTTATGTCAATTTGGGGAGGTAATTTTATACAGGATGAATTTTGAAAAGAGACTACATTCTCCCCCAGTTGAATTTCACCAGGGTGAAATATGAAAACAGGTGTGACTGTTCTGCTTTATATATGGCAAAAGGCTTGTTGAAAATATGCATTCCTTGGTGCACAGCATAAAGAGCTTATGCAAAGTCTCCACGAAGACTGCAGTGGCTCATGGTAAGGAAGAGGCCTGCTCAAGCAACATTTCTGAAATTGCTGAGACAGTTTGATAAAAAGATCCTGTCCTGGAGCTTTTAGACTTGTGCTTGCAAGCATATTTTTTAAAAAAGCACCTCCCTGGTTTTGGAAACCTTTGGAGTTTTCCAAGCTAGTGCTTCCCAAGTCAGTCTCTGTCCTTCTATCTCTCTGTCTCTGTCTCTGCCTCTCTCTCTCTCTCTCTCTTTCACACACACACACACACACACACACACACGTACCATCAACAAAAGCCGGGCTGCAAAGACTCCAGACGCACGCATCAATCATAATTGTACTAGTGCCAGCAGTCATGTAACTGCTTAAAGACCTCAACAGCCTTCTGGCACTTAAAGGGGGAAAAGAAATCATCTAATTAATCACAGGTGAAACAGCTTGGACTGTCTCCAAAAGACCCTGAATTTACTGCCAAGCTTTGATGCTAATTTTCTTTCTAAGTAACCCCCTGAAGAAATTTACGATTAGGTAATTAAAGTAATGAATAAAGAGATACTTAGGTAGAGGGGAAAGAGGAGAGGGAAAAGTCCATATTTCCATCCTGTAATAAACACATCTGGGCATGCACCATTTGAAGACCCCAACTTAAAGGTCCCCAAGTGGCTTTCTCTTGGAGAATATTTTAAAAATCAATATTTGAAAGACTAAAATGAAGCATACCAGTGAAGTTGGAGCAGGTCACTTGGTAGAGTCTGTAAGAGAAAAAAGGAAATCTGCCTTCTACCAGATATTTGCTCTTGATTCTTTTTTTTTAGGGCCATAGCTCGTGTCCTATTGGGAGGTCAATGCCGGTTTCTCCCTGTGAGCTGATTGGCTAGCATCACAGATTGGAGGTTAGCCAATTCCCCCATCTCCCTGCTGTGATAGATCCTAGTTTTCTGAGTTTAATTGGCTGGAAGGAAATTGCTCTCATCTCTGGTCAGGAAGCGTTCAGGGGAAGGCCTTGAATTTTCTCATCCCAGCCCTGATCCTTCCCTCTGTCTCTGACGCTCAATACTGGAACATTCCAGGAATGGGAGCTTTAGTTAATTGGCTGCTTTGGGTTTCAGAGTTAAACAGTAATACCCCTCATTTAAAGGAATTAGAGTTTCTGCTAGCCTCCAAAGTGCCTAGAGCTTCAATCCTCCCTGGAAGATCTTGTTAGCAAGTCTTGTTCATCTTAGAAAATATACTGTGATAAGCATAATGCTTTTTAAAAAATAATTCAGAATCGTGACTTTTTGAATGGAAAGTTCTTTGCTCTGATTCATATCTTATACCTTCAAGATAGTTTATATGGTTTTTTTTGCAGGTCAGATCAGAACAGGTCTTTTTCAATTCCTTACTGAGTCCAGCAGAGGGTGGTTACTATTTTCGGACTGTTACTTACTTGCATCACAGTGTTATATTAACAAGGTATTCAGAAACAGAAAAACAAATACTATATGTGAACGCATATATGTGGGCTTCCCTGGCGGCTCAGTCAGTAAAGAATCTGCTTGTAATGCTGGAGATGTGGATTCGATCTCTGGGTCAGGAAGATCCCCTGGAGAAGGAAACAGCAACCCACTCTAGTTCTTGCCTGAAGAATCACATGGACAGAGCTGCCGGGTGGGCTACAGTCCATGGGGTCACAGAGACTTGGACATGACTTAGCGACTAACCCACCACGTGTGGAATCTGGAAAACTTGGTATAGACGATCTTCGTTACAAAGCATAAATAGAGACACAGACACACAGAACAAAGGTATGGGTAGCAAGGGAGGAAGGAGCAGATGGAATAAATTGGGAGACTGGGATTGACATATACGCACTGTTGACACCGTATATAAAATAGATAACTAATGGGAACTTACAATATAGCATGGGAAACTCAGTGCTCTGTGGTGACCTAAATGGGAAGGAAATCCAAAAGAGGGTGTGTATGTATGGCTGATTCACTTTGCTGTACAGTAAAAACTAACACAACATTGTAAAGCAACTATACTCCAGTAAAAATTTTTAAAAGAGAAGATATGTATAATGGCTACCCACTCCAGTATTCCTGCCTGGGAAATCCCATGAACCAGAGGAGCCAGACAGACTACAGTCCATGGGGTCGTAAGAGTGCGACATGACTTAGTGACTAAACCAGTAGTAGTTTGTGGGTTTCTCTGTGGCTCAGTTGGTAAAGAATCCGCTTGCAGTGTGGGGAGACTGGGGTTTGATCCCTGGGTTGGAAAGATACCCACTCCAGTATTCTTTCTTGCCTGGAGAATCCCCGTGGACAGAGGAGCCTCGCAGGCTGCAGTCCATGGGGTCGTAAGAGTAGGACACAACTGAGCGACTAAGCACAGCACACAGATCGTACTGACTCAAAGATATACCCTGGAAATTTACTTTTAATTTTTCACTAAGTTAGTGTTTGACTTCATGTGTCTACTTTTGTTCCCTCCTGCAGGCGGAGGGGTGAAAATAATAGTCAGAATTTTGAGGTAGGAGGTTAGATTTCATCCTCTTGAGTTCATTTCAGAGCTGAGGGGAGTGAGGCTCAGAGAGGTGAAATGATTTAGCAAAGATGCATAGGTACCAAGAAGGTAATTAAGATTATAGACTCCGAAGCAAGATACATCTGCACTGGTAAACTGCTCTGCTACTTACCAGCTGCAGACCTTAAGACACAACTTGCCTTCTGACAGTTTTCCCCTGATTTACAAAATGAACACAATGATGTTCTTGAGTTGGAGTAAAGGTTAAATACGCTAATATAGTTAAGATAATTAGCACCATGCAAACACTAGAAAATAGCTTTTATGAGTTTTATTTATTGATTTTTAATTATCACGCAGTTCGTTGTAGTTTTATTTTTATGGAGTGGATTCTTTTCCATTATTCACAATTCCTTACTGCCTTCCAAGGGAAGTAAGCTCACCCCAAGGGTGGCCTTTGGTTGCTTGGGCCAGATGGGAGGAGTCAGTGTTTCTATGTAGAGGAGCTGAACCACAGCTAAACTGCTCTGTGTAATGAAATGTCACCCATTTAAGAGGCCTCTAAGTCAGACTTTCATCTTCTTCCTAGCCAACGCAGAATGATACAAGACTTGAATCTCATTCCTCATTGAGGAGTGAAAGATATTTTTCCCAGAGAAAGCAGTGTCAGGATGTGTGAATCCCAGAAGAGAGGTGAGGGTGGAATGGGGGTCATTTAGCAATTTTTGTTCCTTCCTGGGTTCTCCTGAATCAGCCAGGGTTGAAGGTCCTTATTTACTCAGCTTTCCATCACCCCCACCTACTCCCTGCTCCTAGAGGCCTGCGGGCTTAGTTCTCCTCTGAGCCTGTACCGAGGGAGTAGGAAAATCCTGCCAAACAGGAATTAAAAATGACAAAACAGCTGATTAGATCTGAGGTGACAAGAATGAGAAATAAAAGCCATTAGAGCCCATTTGCAACGTGCCCTCGGCAAGTCAAGTTTCAAGGTGTTCCTCCGAAGGTTATTAATGGCATGACAGTGTTTCTCATGCAGGCATCTGATACATGAAATCACACCAGTGTACACACGCTGCATTCTAGATGCTAAGAGGGGCCTGCCCTCATTTATTTAGCCTCACAGATTTGAAGAGACACCCTACCTTGGCTGTCAGGGCGAGAGCTGCTGTCAATACCTACTCAGTGCTAGAAAGAACAGATGCCCACAGTAAATAGCTTTCTTCTACAGCCAGCATCGGTCCGCCCATTGGCTAAGCCTGCTCTGCTGCCTGATTCTTGTATGGCCGGTGAGCAAGAATGACTCTTTTGTTTTTATTTTTAATTAATTAATTTTGGGCTCTTCATGGCTGCGTGTGGGCTTTCTCTAGTCACGGCGCTCAGCCTTCTCATTGCAGCAGCTTCTCTTTTTGCAGAGCGCAGGCTCTGGAGCGTGGGCTCAGTAGTTGCCATGCACACGGGCTTAGTTGCTTCGCTGCAGGGGGATCTTCCAGGACCGGGGACCAACCAGTGTTCCTTGCATTAGCAGGTGGATTCTAGACCACTAGACCACCAGGGAAGTCCCTTATATTTTAAAATGTTTTTTTTTTTAAATCAAAACGTATTAGGACATATGGGAAGTTTATGACCTTCAACTACCAATGTCCATAAATAAAGTTTTATGGGAATATGGTAAGGCTCATTTGTTGCCACATAATCTATGGTTGCTTTTGTGCTATAACAGAGTCTGGGTGGCCCAAACACCTAAATTATTTAATATCTAGACCTTTACAGGAGAAGTTTGCTAATACCTATTCTCTAGGATTTCTTCAAGCAAACAGCCTTCCTTTGTAAAAAGTAGGCACAACTTAGCAGAATACTGTAAGGGTTTTCTGCAGAAAAATATAGCTTGATTTTAGAGTCATAGCATGAAAATAAATGATTCCATGTTTCCCAAGGACAACCACTGAACCCCAAGAGCAGCAGGTTCCAGGCTTCATGAAAGGTCACTGGAGTTGAGGTCCAGAAGGCCCCCTGTGCCCATCCAAACACATAGGGAAGCAGCAGTTCTAAAAGGCAATGGCAGCATCATATTCTTTCAGAAATCATCGCAGGGTATTGATCAGAAATCTCTCTGCACTTTGACGCCGTCATATTTTACCTTCATCCATAAGAGATGAGTGAGAGCCCAGGAAAGACTTAATGCTCAATATTTTAATATCCTCCGCTGCGCCATCTGGCGTCCCTATCTCATTCCTAGATCCAGACATTTTGCCAAGGTTTCTCCATGATTTCCTTCCCTTCTCGAAAATGGTTGTGTTTCTCAACCTTCACTGATAGTTGTGTCCAAAAGATATGTTGTCCTAGGGTCTCAGATTGCTTCCAAAGTCCTTTTCCAATCAGTATTTTTTTTTATGCACCATTTATTTTTTATGTGGACCATTTTTAAAGTTTTTATTTAATTTGTTACATTATTGCTTCTATTTTATGTTTTGTTTTTCTTTTTGCATCGAGGCATGTGGGATCTTAGCTCTCCGACCAGGGATCGAAGCCACACTCCTAGCGTTGGAAGGTGAAGTCTTAACCACTGGACCACCAGGGGAGTCCTTCCAATCCTAGTTTTTATAAGTGAGGGCAGTTGCAGTGATCCTGAGATGGAAAACAGAGTGGCTGTGGTTTGGAGGCCAGGACAGAGGGTGCTGGTCCAGGAGACTTGGACACCATGTCCTCCGAGGATCAATCATGAAAGCCTTCACTCAAAGACATGTTCAGAAAAGCTATTAGGTGTCAATGACCATCAGGCTCATCATCTAATAGAACAGATGCACTGCAGAACCCGTGGAAAAAGGACAAACCAAGGGCCCCCAAGGAGGGCACAGCCCCTGGGCAACTTAATGGAAAAGGGGCAAATGGAATTGAGTGGAAAAGTGGGGCTGGAGGGTGCTAGTCAGAGAGGGGAATTCATGGTGTTTTTACAATGAAAAAAAAAAATCCTTTAAAACCGAGTTATTTAATACCTTCCTGAAATGAATTGGTGGCAGAACAAGTCTTTTGACTTCCTAATTGAATGCTCTTTCATTAAAGCAAAGAGTAGACAAAGGACCTTTAGCCAGTGTCTCAAGAGCTTGAGGGAGGGGATTTTGTCATTCACTTCAGTTCAATTCAGTTGCTCAGTCATGTCCCACTCTTTGCGACCCCATGAATCGCAGCACGCCAGTCCTCCCTGTCCATCACCAGCTCCCAGAGTTCACCCAAACTCATGTCCATCGAGTCAGTGATGCCATCCAGCCATCTCACCCTCTGTCGTCCCCTACTCCTCCTGCCCCCAATCCTTCCCAGCATCAGGGTCTTTTCCAATAAGTCCACTCTTCGCATGAGGTGGCCAAAGTATTGGAGTTTCAGCCTCAGCATCAATCCTTCCAATGAACACCCAGGACTGGTCTCCTTTAGGATGGACTGGTTGGATCTCCTTGCTGTCCAAGGGACTCTCAAGAGTCTTCTCCAACACCATATTTCAAAAGCATCAATTCTTCGGTGCTCAGCTTTCTTTATGGTCCAACTCTCACATCCATACACGACTACTGGAAAAACCATAGCCTTGACTAGATGGACCTTTGTTGGCAAAGTAATATCT
>NW_011494677.1:2092064-2092184 GCF_000754665.1 Bison bison bison | reverse complement strand
CAATTCTTCGGTGCTCAGCTTTCTTTATGGTCCAACTCTCACATCCATACACGACTACTGGAAAAACCATAGCCTTGACTAGATGGACCTTTGTTGGCAAAGTAATATCTCTGCTTTTTA
>NW_011494677.1:2037792-2091964 GCF_000754665.1 Bison bison bison | reverse complement strand
ATCTCTGCTTTTTAATATGCTATCTAAGTTGGTCATAACTTTCCTTCCAAGGAGTAAGTGTCTTTTAATTTCATGGCTGCAGTCACCATCTGCAGTGATTTTGGAGCCCCAAAAAATAAAGTCTGACACTGTTTCCACTGTTTCCCCATCTATTTCCCATGAAGTGATGGGACCAGATGCCATGATCTTCATTTTCTGAACATCATTATGTTCTTTATTTTTAGCTGTGTTGGGTTTCTATTTCTATTTGAACTTTTCTCTAGTTGTCAAGAGTGGGGGCTATTCTCTAGTTGCGGTGCGGGCGCTTCTTATTGCAGTGGCTTCTCTCGTTGCAGAGCACAGGCTCTAGGGCATGCAGACCAGTAAAGCGACACGTGGGGCTCAGTAGTTGCGGCTCCCAGGCTCTAGAGCACAGGTAAATAGTTGTGGTGGCACTGGAGTAGTTGCTCTGTGGCATGTGGGATCTTCCCAGATCAGAGATCAAACCTGAATCACCTGCATTGGCAGACAGATTCTTTATACCACTGGGCCATCAGGGAAGCTGGCCATTAGGTTTTTAGAACACAGAATGCTTCTCCGGGAGTAGCCATGTTTTTGGTGAGGTAGAAGGAAGACCAGAAGGATTTTGCACCCTGCTGTTTTATCAGAAGAGATACAATAGGCATACTCTCACTCCTGGACTAATGGACTCACAGAAGCTTCAATGTTTAGAGCCGCTCTGCAGGATAAAGTATCTCTGGTTTACACTGTTGGATATGGGCCAAGAGCCACCCAAGGGAGTCCCGAGCCAGAGGCAGGAGATGGATCCTGGAATGGCTTTTTCATCCCTTTCATTTCCAGAAGTTCTTTCTCCTAGGTCGTCGTGGTGTTTTTCTCCTTTCCGTGGTGCAGAATCTCTTACTGATGGCTTTTAAGGTTTCTTTCCATCTCACTTTTATTATTTTAAAAATACATTGTATGGATACGATGGTACCTGAGTTATAAGCAGGTACCGTCACATCCAACAGGATGGAAATTGTGAAATGCTCAAGTTATGGTCTTGCCAAAGAGCAGATCATAGAGGAAGCTGGCAGAAATGGTGCCTGAAAGCGGGGACCATGACCTAGTACCCAACTCGCAAATAGTGTCATCACCTCTGAGCATCACAGGGAAACAGGACCTCTAAGAAAGAGGCTCCACTTCAAGAAGGGCCCCCTGGACCCCACCTCTTGGGGGTTGCCAGCAGGTAAACCTTTGGAGGCAGAAATTTTACAGGAATGGGTCCCTGCCTTGGGATTTCTGCACAGTCCTGCATGTGCCGTTAATTCCCGTCCTCTGAAAAATGCAAGGACTCTGCATGTCAGTGGGTTATGGCCTGTGCTTCAGGGTAAATCTCCCAGTAATTGAGACCCCTGCCAGCCCTGTCACCTGGTCATCCCGCTAATAGAAGGGCAGTTTCACCAGAGACTCAGCAGTAAGCATGTATTTCTGCTCACTGGCTCCCAAATAGCCCAAATGAATCTTCCGAAAGGCTCGAGACCACCTCAAGCAGAGAAAATACCCGCAGAGAAATGAAGGCAGGAACGACTGCTCTATGTAGGCATCAATGTCTACTGCTATATAGAGAAGGCAGCTACCCTTTCTCCATCACGTGGCCTGGAATATAAAGGTGTTCTATAGGGTGACTACCCTTCAGGAAAAAGAGAAAACACTAATTGGCAGTATGCAATTGTTGCCGTTGAAAGTCTCTTGAACTCGCACCAAACTTGTTTCTGTTGAGACTCAGAGGAGGCAGAGGAAGCTGAGAGTTTCACTCAAGGAGTGTCAGCGGATTTGAACTCACCCCTCTCCCCGGCTCTCTCCTGCCAGTCACAGGGAGCCTGAAACCCCTCTGACACTCACCGCGAAGACGATGACAGATGCTCCCCCGAAGACTCGCCAGCCGCCAGCTAGTGCATCGTTCTCTCTGTCAACCTGCTCTTGAAAGGTGATCCACAGCCAGCTGCAATTGGCTTCATTTGTTAGTGTTTGCAAGCATGAGGCGGAAGCTTTTTACCCCAAGAAAAGGGAGAATGGGTTCCTGAAATCAGGGACCTATCATCAAGCCTGAGATCTGAATGCGCCACCTCCGGCTGGTGACAGAGACTGGCTTGTCCCTCCTTGAGCACCTGCTTCTTCCCACCTCAAATATCCCACCTCCGTGAAGTGCAGTCACAGAGGTGTGTTTGGGATCCAGAACACAGATGCTTTATTTTCTGGTCCGGTTTTCTTTCCATCGCTACATGCTGCCTCCCTGTGGAGGGAGGGAACCCAGGGGCTGTGCCTTTAGAAGCACTTGGACACGTGGCCTCAGGCAGAAGTGGCCTCTCTGTCATCCTTGTCCCCACGCACCTTTCTAACAAGCTGGTAACCTAGTGAGCGAAAGGGTTCCTGAGTTCTGTGAGCTGCTCTAACAAATTGTTGAACCCAAGGAGTGGGCATCCTCTGATTTATAGCCAGTCAGTCAGAAGCCCTGGCTTCCCTTGTGGCTCAGCTGGTAAAGAATCCGCCTGCAATGTGGGAGACCTGGGTTCGATCCCTGGGTTGAGAAGATCCCCTGGAGAAGGGAAAGGCTGCCCACTCCAGTATTCTGGCCTGGAGAATTCCATGGACTGTACCGTCCATGGGGTCACAAAGAGTCAGACACGACTGAGCGACTTTGACGTTGATTTTCAGTCAGAAGCCCAGGTACAACCTGAGTTTGCAATTGGCATCAGAAGAAGTGGGGGGTGGTCTTGTGGGACTGAGCTCTTTACCCATGGAATCTCCAGGTAGACGTGGTCAGAACTGAGATGAATTTTAGGATGCCCAGTTGGTGTCTCCAGAATTGCTTGGTAGTGTGTGGAGGGGAGACTTGCTCCCACACATTGGAATAGGATCCAGAACCCAAAATAGCAGCCCTAGCAAACTAATACAGGGAAGTTGAGCCCAAGCTCTTTCAGTCCTAACAATCTAGGTTCATGGTTTATAACGTTAAGGATCACACACCCCTCTGAGAAAATGCTGAAAGCTAGGGACTCTGAAAAAATATGCAAACACACAAAAGTTTGCAAACCATTCATGGCCTCAAGGATCTACCTATGGGTTCTTATCATCCTATGGCCCCTGGAAGCTTGGACTCGATCTTTCAATAGGCAGGGAAGACAAGTAGAATGAAATCCTTGGGTGGGAATGAGACATTTCTGTAGAAGTCAGCCCTTAGCAAGAGTTAACATCTGGAAAGGATGCCATTCTCACTTTAACTCACATTCCCTGAAATTGACTTCAGTCCCTTGTTGCAAGAAAAACAAATTGATCCTTGGATTTTTTTTTTAATTTCCTAATTGGATTTAAAAAAATTTATTGGCGTATAATTGCTTTAGAGAGTGAAGTAAGTCAGAAAGAGAAAAACAGATATCATATATTAACACATATATGTGGTCTAGAAAAATGGTACAGATGATCCTTGGATTTTTACAAAGTATCTTTGCACAGCAGAAGACCGCCCCGCCCCCCAGAGCATTTTCACTACTTTTCTGGCTTTGCTTGAAAATATGAATAAATGAGCTGAAGCTTAATATGCTATGATTTGCAGGGAAATGTCCCTTTTCTGCCCAGATCTAAAGGATGAAAGCATTTGGCCATGTCACATAAGTGAAGACACGTGGTATGTGATTGGCTGAGGGAGAGAGTGACCGAGGTTCTAGTTCTAAGGACTCAGGGGTGGACTAGAAAACTCTCATGTTTACCCTCAGTCTTCCCACCGGGCTCGCCCACTTCCTGGTCTAGCACTTAGCATCACCCCCCGCCCCAGGGCTTCCGGTTCTCAGCTCTCCTCCACATTCTCCTTCTTGAACCCCCGCCTCCACTTCCCCATCCTGTAAAATCAGCAGGTTGAAAAGATCTCAACGGTCCCTTCCGACTTAAAAAAAAAAAAAATTCTATGATTTTATGATTCTCTGAATCCCAGAGCTGCGGTAGCTCTAATTTCAGGCTTGTCTTGAATTCTTGGCTTTGCTTCACAGAGCAGGAGAATAGCTTATGCTGCAAAATGCATCCCAGAGAGGAGCGCCCTAGAGACCAGAGCAGGGCGAATGCAGGCACAGCCCATGCAGAGCGCAGCAGCCTGACCAGGTGGAGGAGGAGGGCGCGGGCCGTGTCTGTGGATTGTAAAAAGCTTTGCTTGGCAATTTGGTTATGCTGATAATTGCAGGGCAGGGAAGCTGAGAGGGAGATGGTGGTGGAGTTGCGGTTAAGAGCACTCTTCTGGGGGTGTCTCCCTGTCTTGATTCTCTTGGACAATCGGGGGCTGGCAGAGAACCAAGGATAATCCTTCAAGGGAGCAAGTCGGCTTCCTTACCTACCTCGTTTTAGGAGATGATCCACGTGTCCTGTGCACAGTGATGTTTTTTGTTTTGATTGTGTGTGTGTGTTTACAGCCCTGGCAAGTAGTTGCCCTTGACATGAGATGAAAAGTCATTGATTGACTTACCCTTCCAATTAAGGGAGCATGTGTTCTCAGACAGTTCTATCAGACAGAAGGATAAGTAATGCACAATTTAAAGAACTTCTGTAAGAACTGCATGACATAAAATGGAGGTTGTCGTATGCTAATCCAGTGAAATAAGGCACAGCAGAAGAACTAGCTCTATAGACAAAAGAACTGTTTTATTAATAAGATCTAGGGACTTTCCTGGGGGTCCAGAAGTTGAGAATCTGAGGTTCCTCTCAGGGAGAGCATGTTAGATCCTTGTCTGGGGGACTAAGATCCTGATGCTGTGCTGTTCAGCAAAGCAAGACAAACCAACCAACCAACCCCTCCAAAAAATGATCTAGCTTTGCACTTGGCACTTAATGAGACCTGATAGCCAACTCTCTTTAACTCACGCCTTCCCTAAGTTTAAGCAGTGTAAAATTGCCATTGTAATAACAATTACAGGGTGAGTTGGGATGGTAATAATAATAATGATAATAGTTTTCTTTCAAAAGCAAAAGGAACCACATTCTCCAAAAACCCGTTTATTCTTAATTCTGAAGACTTTTCTCCTTGATGGTCTTTCCCATGGAGTTTGCTGGGTAAACAAGTTCTGGTCACAATAGTTGCTAATGATATTTTCAAATGTTAATGTTCTGAACCAGACCCCATAGCAGCTTTTTAAATCACTTAGTGAAGAATCACTCACCCTGGGCCACCAAGGAGTGATTTGCCTTCTTTTAATGTTTCCAGTGCACATCAAACCAATGGTGAAGCTAACTGGTGGTCTTTCAGGAGGTTGCCACAAAAACAATTCCAAGTGTAACAGAGGTGAAAATATTATGTGTCACAGTCATATATAAATACATGTTGCAGAGATACAATGGACAGCTTCAGGTGATGGAATTATGAATGATTTCTGGCCTCTTTTCTTTATGGTTTTCCCCTAGGTTTTCTTCAAAGAGTATATATTTTTCTTTTGAATGCTACAATACAGAATAAAATTGTCCCTAACGATCATTGAGTTAGTGCAGCATTTTCGCCCAACCATAATCTTTTCTCTCAATTACAATTATGGCTCTTTTTACTAAAAGGCTCCAGTGGCCCTTTAATCCAAAGGAGGGTCTTTCCCTGAGATGTCCATTTCCTTAAATACACCTGGGAGAAGCCAGCCTGAAGTGTGTTAAAAGATAACTGAGGCAAATCAAAAGATGTTAAGAGTTTATTTGAGCAAAAGTCAATTTGAGTCAGGCAGCACCAAACCAGAAGTAGTTAGGAGTGCTCCAGGAACAGGGGCTTAAGGGGAAGATTTTATAAGAAAGTTGCAGAAGGAAAACAAGAAAATTGTTGGATTGGCTATAGCTTAAGCATTTACCTTATTTGGAAGAAACACATTGACTGTTTGTGATTGTCTGTCCTTCAGCTTTGATTTCTTAACCTTGAGGCATTTCAGGCTCAGTTTTGATTAGCTTACTGGGTTTCTAAAGACATGAAAGGCATCTCAGGTTAATGGCCTCTTTGTTTAATTAAACAGGTGGATTAGTTAATGTCCAGAGCCTTGTGGGATGACGATGTGAGTATCAAGAAATGCCCAGGAGCTTTAGAAGTGTCTTGGAGAATGAGGTGCCAAGGAACATTGAACAAAACCGATGGTCGTTTGTGGTAAGCTTCAAAAATCTTTCTTGGGGTTGATCTCTCCAGAATACTGGAGCAAAGAGATGCAACTGTCTTCAAGGAGTGAGAGGGTGAGTAGAGTTAAAAAAAAAAGAGCATGTGGTACTCTCACTGCTACAGACAATTCCAAGGTCTGGGTGAAGGTCATGAGGAAGCCTGATGTTCTTTGGAAAGAACCTGCAATAATGTAAGGGCAAAGCATGTTCACCTTCCCCATTACGATAAAAATTAAGACCCCAGAACAAGAAACATGCAAACAAATTGAGAAATACACATCTAATCCAAGACCTTGGCTTCCAATGCCTAATTTCTTAACTTGCCCCTAACAGGCAGGGAGAAACTAAACACCTCACCTCCTGGGTGGCTAAGGGCTTTTTCTTTTATTCTACACTTTCAACTGATTTTCTTTATTCTTTGGGTTAAGAAAAGAGAGAGAAATAGAAAAAGGAAAAGGTCTGTGACCATGTGCAGATCTCCTCTAGGGGGAACAGGGCCCCTGACTGTTAGCAGAGGAGTTGTGTGTATGTCCAATTCTACCTGAAAGCCAGACCTGTTTTCTGCTCCCCTGTGGCAGACACATGAGTGATTTATTGCTTCTAATGTCTCTTAGCTTGTAATAAAGTTTTCAGCAGCTCTTTGTAGCTGCTGCAACCTCTGCCCCTACAAACATTCACATACACACACACACACAGACACACACACACACAGACACACACACACTGACTTCACTTTGTTCTTTTTTCCCATAATGTCAACTCATAAAGCTTTCATCAAGTCAACCAGCTGGAAAAATCCCATTGCTGAAAGAAGCATTCATTCAGGGTGGTAGAGGCGAGCCGTTGGGCAGGAGAAAGGCGTGGTGGACAAGGTGTAGAAGGGAAGAAAGTGGGCGGATGGGAGAAGTGTGTTCTGTGCGGGGAAGTGAGTGTGGGCCTCCCAGGGGCGCACCCTCTTGATGAAAGATCTCCTTTCCTTCTTATACGTGCCTGCCAACATGCACAGAAGCTGACAGGTCTGTCATTATAGGAATGGAGGATAGAGTTCATAATACGCAAATTCGAGGATTCTAATACCCCATGATGATGAGAAGGCTTAAGCAAAGCTGATTTTCCCTCCCTGTGTTCCTTCCCACAGTCTAGCACCTCTGTGAGGTGCTTGGTTTCTCCTTCCTTCCTCCTATGTCCCTGCTCTTGCTGGGTTTCTACCTCCAGCTCTGATACAACCTGCCATGGTCATCCCAACCACTGGACCACCCCTCCTCCCCCGCCACCCAGCCCCTTAGAGCCTTCTCAGCCTCCTTATTTAAGACTAGCCGTTATATGGCCTTTGTCGATTGCCTTCTCTTTTGAGTATAGCTCGTGTTTCCTTATTGAACATGTTTGGTAATTCTAGATTGCATCCTGGACATTGTAAAAGATAATTGTAGGGACTGAAGGTGCTTTTGTATTCCTACTCCTCCAAAGAATGTTGCTATTTTGCATGTGTGCTAACAGTCTGAATTTTCAGGCCTCAATCACCAACCTCTGCTTCTCTGTAACGGACACCAGCTAATATCTCCATTTAGCTCTTTAGACCTACTTAATGCTTGGAATCTGTCCTGTACGTGTGTGGTGCAGACACAAACCAGATATTTGGGATGTTTATGTGCAGAATCTGTGATTCTTGCTCTCTGTATATCTATTTTCTAAGGCACGCCCTCTCACTTTCTGGCTTCTGTGGTCATTCCTGTGGTTCTTCAGTCTGCAAAACTGCACGGGTCTATCAGAATTTCAGTTACTTTACATGAGGCCAAACTAAGGTCTACTCTTAGCCAACAAACCTTAAAAAAAAAAAAAAATTATCCAATTCACCTTCTGTCAAGTGTAGACCTCCAAGCTGGTTCCTGACTTGGGTAGGAAAAACATAAATGTCTTTGGGTAGCCATTTTTTATATTCTGTCCAGAATTAATAATTCTTACCCATGAAATAGTTGGCCCAATAGGAGCTACTCATCCTTCCTGGAAACAGAATCTTGCTACTCCTTTTTTTTTTTCAGCTAAAGATTTTAAGTTTATATAGTAGATTTACAACTCCTGCTCTTTAACAGTAGAAGAAAATGTCCACTGACCCTAATATTGCCACATTTTGAGTTGTTTAGAAAATAATTTTAAAAACTTAAAAAACAAAATTCCATACACTATACTTTTAATAGAGTGTGAGATTTCATTAAAAATTTGTTTTCAACATTTATGGATTTTACTGGGAATACGTTCTACTTATGACCCTGTAATCTCCATCTGCCTTCAGAGAGAATACAACCAAATCAGAAAAATAAGACTTGGCCATAACAGATAAGCAGCAGCATGCCATGGCACAAATAAATACTGACCAGGTGATGTGATAATAAATACTGAGGAGGAGGCCTTAATGCACTGAGGTCATTCAGGAAGTCTTCCTGGATGGAGTAGAAACTGAGGTAATCTTGAGGGAAAAGGAAAGACTTAAATAAATGAACAAAAAATGAAATAAATTTTCAAGAGGGAAATAAAATCACAGTTTGATTTATGGATAATACGTAGACCAGTTAGGCTAAAATAGAGAATTCAAGTAGAGAAGTGATGACATGTAATGCTAGAGAGTAGAAAACCAGGGCTCCAAAGAAAAGTTCTTTGCATCCCATGTTCTTATGAGCAACAGAACTGAAGTCCATGATACAGGTTACATGGTAAGCTCAGGACAGGGTTTAATGAGAGTGCCCTGTGGTTCTCTTTTTGACTGTGTTCTGAAATGACAACTGTAAAATATGGGAAGGACCCGTAACCTTTTGACTGAGGGCAAGCCAGGTCTCTACCTGAAGTGAGTAGACGACTTCCTGAGTGGCAAGTACCTGTAAAAGAGGTGGGTTTAGAAAGGAAACTAGAACTAGTCTTGAACTACCCAGAAAGGAAAATTACCTTACCCTGACTCACTCTCTCAAGTCTCCACTTTTACTGTGTTTCCAGAAGATCAAAGAAAGATGATCCCTCCCACAAAGGATAGGTGGAAATGAGGTAAGGAGATGCTCGGACTGCAAGTTCTGTAAGATCAAAGACACACACATCCACGTGGTTCAACAGCCATGAGCTATACAGTGCCTGGCATCTAGTGACACATAACAAGCATGGGCGTGTGTTACAGATGAATGAGCTGCACCCATATAAGCTAATTGCATCTTACTCTTCATGCTTATTTTCCTCACTAAAAAAAAAAAAAAAAAAATTCCCCCTACCTTATCCCTCCCCCTCTCTCTTTGGTTTGTTAAAAATAACTTAGCCTATCAGTTTAGGGTTAAACGTTAACAGTGAGCAGAAATTAGGGTGAAATCCTCAAGGAGAAGGGAACTCCAAGGTCACATATTTTGTCAAACTTGGAATCTCTGGGTTTACTGGCATTAAGGAAAATGAAAACTTCCTCAAGGAGTAATTCAAAATGCTCTCCATTTTTAATTTATTTCAACCATGTGAATGTGGTGTCATCATTCATACATTAAATAGGGGGAGAATGAGATCCAGGGAGATTAAGTGCCTCACCCAACACACAGCTAGAGAGTAACATTTGCAACCAGATACCACTCAACTAGATCATTAATTAGAACCAAAGACTCGAACTCACAGGCTTGGTGAGGTGTCATGTCAATGACAGAGTCTAGAAGTGAAGGGGTGCTGAGTTGAACAGGCTAGTGATGGAGTCCACAGTGGGGAAGACTGGGGGTTAATGATGAGATTAATAACATCAAAATGCTTCCTCTTCTTGACATAGTCCACAATAAATAGTCAAAGAGTAGAATTTGGTTAACTAGATACAATTTAGACCAAATTTTCTTGAATCGTCTGTTATTAGAGCTTACTATAGGAAAAACAAAGGCTGTAAAGAGACCTTCAGCTGTCACAATAAGAAAATTGCCACGCTTTCCCTCTTAGAAATTCAGCATTTCCTATCATCACTTTTTCCCCTTCTCCAGTATTCCAAATTAAAATTAAATTCAGGCTAAAACACATTTCAGATCACTGAAAACCCAGAATTAATCTCCACTGGATTTATCTCCATAAACAGGACAATGGGCAAGGAGGCTGAGTTTGGTCCCCATTTTTTCTAATTTAATTAACTCATTCAACAAAATTTATCAAAGACTTACTGTATCCCAAGCATTTTTTCCAGGCATGCAGGTCATAAGACTCAATCTTTACCCTCAAGGAGCTCATAGTACAATTACATGATCTAAATTGTGACTTCCTTTCCTTAGACTTGATTAATCTGCAAAACAGAGAGAACAATCCTCATCCTTTGGTGAGAGGCTAAATATTCCCTTAGTTGTCAAAGCAGCCTGTACTGCATTGCAGAATGAAAAGTAACCCATGAGAAAATTATTTTTACCTTTTACACACTGCTTCATTTAACAGTCAATAAGCTAAACCTAAACTCTATGGATAAATTAAGCAATTTTCTGCCAAATGCTCTGAATTCCTGTGAGGCAACTAGCAGCATAATATGAAATCACGTCCTTTTCTTAAGGATCAGGGAAGTGGAAGTACAAGCAAGGGCCTTGTTTCACAGACTCGGTAAGTATGACATTATTTAGGACTAAGCTTGTCCATAAGTAACAGGGACCCAGAAAAGAGTAATTTAAGTAAGGTTTATTTCCCTCTCACATAAGAATAGTTGAAAGAAGATAAGTCCAAGACTCAAACAGTAGTTCTAAATTGTCTGGATGAAATTAAGCTCTTTCTACAAAACCCAGGATGTAGTCTTTGTCCACTTGGCTCGAGAGAGTTGTCATCATTCCAGGCATCACATTGATTTCAAAGTAGCAAGATGGACAAAGAGAATCAGGAAAGCAAACCCCTCTTCCACATGACCTCTCTACTTGCAGTCACTTGGTCAAAACTTAGATGGTCATGCTTAGCTGCAAGGGAGGCCAGGAAACATTTGTTAGTCAAGGCACAATGTGTCTGGCTAAAAATCAATTTTCCTTTGAGAGAGAAAATTAGGACAAGTATTTATAAGGCAACTAGCAGCATCTCCCACAGGGAGCATCAGACAGACTACCGATGCATATTCATCGTCATCTCCTTTCCTGAGTGTTACCATCTGCTACTGACTAGAACACCAATGCCCAATCAGTGGTTGTCAAACTTTAGCAGACATCAGAGTTACTTGTTGAAACACAGATTGCTGAGACCCAGCCCTGGAATTTCTTGTTCAGGAGGTTTAAAGTGGGACTGGATAATTTGCATTTCAGGAAGGTCCCAGGTGATAGTGATGCTGCTGGCCTGGAAATCATACCTGAGAATTCTTGCTCTAAGCAAATGAAGGAGAAGGGGATAACAGAGGATGAGATGGTTGGAAGGCATCACTGACTCAATGGACATGAGTTTGAGCAAGCTCCAGGAGATAGTGAAGGATAGGGTAGCCTGGCATGCTGCAGTCCATGAGGTCACAAAAAGTCAGATACAACTTAGAGACTCAACAAAAACAACAAGCAAATGGAAAAATGAGGAGCAAAAGGAAAAAGAGGGAAAGCAATAGATTGTGAGTATTAATGATGGGGTAGGCAACAGAGCGTAGAACTGATAAGTAAGAATAGCATCAAACCATTGAGACGGGAATGCTATATCAGCGCCTCTAACTCTCGTCCCAAGCCTTGGAAGAGTTCTAGTGCTCCAGCACATTTGGGCACATCGTGTAACCTAGATACTGTTGTTCAAGAGATCCTGCTTCTGCCCTGGCCTGCTCAATCTGCCTTTGCAGAATTAGCAAAGGCCACACTTTATAGCTCTAAATTGCTGAAATCTGACGTCTTCCTTACTTCTAACATATTACCAATGGCCCCATTGGAATTGCTGACCTATGACCTGCTGGGATATTTGACTCAAGTTTCTCCTTGGAAGGTAGAAGGATGACAGTAAAATAGCCATAATCAGCTTCCCCTCCCTTATAGTCTCATAAAATCAGTCACCTGGAAGATCCTTCTTTCCTCATCATCTCACCAGAGTCCCCTAATCATGAGCTCCTCCATGTGTGGGGCTGCCAAGGATGCTAAGTCAGAAACTTAGCCCTTGATCAAGAAGGACAGTGACATTCTCCAGCTGGATGGGGCATCTTATTTTATCACTGGGGTTTTGTTATTTTTTTTTCTATTTGTTTTGTGAATTTTCTCACCCTAAACATAATTTTACACATGTAAACATAACTTCAATGAGCCCTTACTTTGTATCCATCCATGCTACCTGCATGCTTTTGAACTGTGGTGTTGGAGAAGACTTTCGAGAGTCCCTTGGACTGCAAGGAGATCAAACCAGTCAATCCTGAAGGAAATCAGTCCTGGGTGTTCATTGGAAGGACTGGTGCTGAAGCTGCAGCTCCAATATTTTGGCCACCTGATGTGAAGAACTGACTCATTGGAAAAGACCCTGATGCTGGGAAAGATTGAAGGCAGGAGGAGAAGGGGATGACAGAGGATGAGATGGTTGGATTTCATCACCAACTTGATGGACATGAGGTTGAGCAAGCTCCAGGAGTTGGTGATGGACAGAGAAGACTGGTCCATGGGGTTGCAGAGTTGGACACAACTGAACTGAACTGAACTGACCTGCATACTTTAGTTATCTATGTATATCCTCTCTCGTCCATCCTATGTGAGTGCCTGAAGGATCCAGCATGTTGTTGCTGTTTGGTTGCCCAGTCGTGTCCAACTGTTTGGACACCATGGACTGTAGCCTACCGGGCTCCTTTGTCCATGGGATCCTCCAGGCAAGAACACAGGAGTGAGTTGCCATTCCCTTCTCCAGAGGGATCCAGCATAGTGCCTGACATCTAGGCAATATGAAAGTGTTGAAGTGTTGATACCGAGCTGGAGGTTTTTCATACACAGTTTGTCAATAAGGCTTTGAGAGTCTCTGCTGGTTTCTCTGTCAACAGCTCCAGGCCTTACCAGCACCTGTGACCGCTGGCAGATCCTGGTCTCATTCTCTTTACCCCTCCCTCATCTGAAAAAAGACAGCATGAAAACAGTGGGCACACTGCTTTGGGAAGAGTGGTGGGCCCTAATGCAAGTCTTTGGCAGGAACAGAGGTAAAAGGGACAGAATCCGAATTCCTAAAGAGTTTCTGTGCAGGTGGAATGGCAAGTGCCTGAATGCCACCAAGGGGAGCCCAAAGGCAGCCACAATCTCATGGACTGATCCTGACCTATCGGGCGAGTGAATGGTCAATGAGAAGTTGCTTTATAGTGTGGTGTGAGTTTGCATGTGTGTGTGTAGCACATAAAACATACGATTAGATCTACCAGCTTCATTCCCTCTCTATTTCTGTTCTAAATCATCACCTCCCTTTACAAGGCTGCCATGTCCAAGACCTCTTGGAAATGACTTACTGAAAGATCTTCGAAGGAAGCATAGGAAATCAAGAAAATATTAATCCTTTAACAACTTGCTTCTTCCTCCTTCTTCTCTGTTCCTGTGTTTGGCATTAGAAAGCTAAAGCTCAGCCAGAGAGCCCAAACAAATTAGTTTTTAAAATCATCCATATCTCAGGTGCCGGGCTGTCTGTGGGAAACAAAATTGATCTGTTTTAAAGACTTGATTGGGCTTAGGAAGACAGTTCCCTGAGCTCAGTTTATCTGCCCTAATCAGCTGCAATTTTTTTTCAGTCTCATTTAACTTTTCTTGCCACAGGGATAAAATAGAGAGAACAATAAAAAGGGAGGGGGGTAGGTAGGAGGAATTAAAGCGCTCCTGTGTGAATAGGTAATTTGATTCACTATTTACATTGCTGGTAGAGATATTTAAACAGCTGACCTACTGATGACCCTTCAAATTGAGATTTCAGAGAAAAATTTAAAACCAAATAAACTTTAAAGTAATGAAAACTATTTTGTGGACTCTAAACTAAGCCAGGTGGTCAGACTAGGAAGGGGTTGGGCAGGGGTCATTATTGGGGAGGGATCTATAAAGATCTAGTTTTTCTTTTTGCTGCTTAAAAGTTATTTTTTATAAGCATCAAAAATGTATGGCAACCTATTGTGTGTAATGCCTCGCATTGGGCAACTAAAATATAGCTGGAGAGAAGACAGAGTGTAACACACACAGAAAAATAGTATATCTTTTTATGTTCCAAGTACCAAATGTTATACCCAGTAATAATGTAAAATGTTGAGGATTATGTAAACTGGGAAAGATTACCGGAGGGTGTGATGTTCAAGAAAGATTTCACATAGTGAGAGAGACTCTTTTAGGTTTTTGCTTAATATATAAAACTCAGACAAAACAGAGGTGGTTGTTATTCTAGGAAAAGGAAAAAGCATAAGATTAGCTAAGGAAAGAGAAGGCACTAGAGATTACTGTGTTACTAGCTGCTTAGCAAAGTAACAGCAGAGTGCCACGGAGAATTTTGGGGAAGGATGGCAATGTAAATGAAACTTTACAAAACTCCCATCCTAAACACTACTGAAAAGAACCCAAAAGAAGCAGAAGAGAAAACTACTTTATTATTCTGAATGGAGGGAATGATCTACTTTATATCATTAAGCCCTGAGAAATATGTGTCAGAGACAATCTGATCCAAGCTGAAATGAGTCATCAAAGGTGGACGACCCATCTTCAGTTCCTAAGAGATCTATGAAGTGTCATGGGAAGATTAAGAAATTCTGATGTGGAGCCGAGAAACTTCACAACAGTGTGAGAACCTCTTTGGTATTATTATTGTTCTACAGTTTGTGAGTCACCCACCCGGCAGGCACGGGATTTTATTTTAGCATAATTTTCCCCCTCCTACCATTTCCTTGTGGCTTCTCCTTGGTCTTTGGATGGGGAGTATCTTTCTTTGGTGGGTTCCAGTGTCTTCCTGTCCAAGGTTGTTCAACAGCTACTTGTGAATTTTTTGTCAAGAAATTCTGTATAATAATTTTCTAAAGACTCTGATCCTCAATTTATGAAAATGAAGATTGAGTATGTGAATTCAGTTCAGTTCAGTTCAGTCGCTCAGTCAAGCCGTAAGCAAAACAGCGGACAACCTACTTTGGTTGTTCCTTTCCTGACTGAGGTCAGACACACCCTGTAAGTGGGGATAGAAATTTGCATGGTCGTGCCCCAGTTTTTTCTCTCTAACATGACTTCCTGATGGTGACAGAGGCTGACTGCAGCAACGACAAACTCTTCCTAATGTGAAGAACATGGTTTGAAGCAGAAACAGCCCTGGTAGTGTTGTGTCCATTACTGCAGAGATACTGAATTTGCACCAAATTCTTTAGCTGCCGATGGCGGTAGCTCCACCACCACTGACTGCGGAACAACTGAACTAATCATTTCAATCCATCATCCAGGCTCCAGATCAAATTTAAAGGGGAGATTAAACTGGTATACAAGTAAACTGAAAACAGAAACAAGAACTCACTTCAGTTGGGGAAGTTGCAAGCCCAGAAAAGGTTGATGGGTGGCAGCCATCACAATATTGTAATTATCCTCCAATTAATATAAATAAGTAAATTTTAAAAAATAATGAATCAGAAAACACACAATACAAGCAAGCAAACACAAATCTCCCAAAGAAGAATATTTGGAATAAGCTAATTGAATGTGTATGAACACAAAGTTGGGCTCAAGTAATTTTGCTAATTATGTTGAAGGAAAAGGTTGTAGATATCTAGTTCTTCAAGGTCAAGGTATGTAATATAGAAAATGACAAATGAGATATAATTTAGTAATTTAGAGTAGTAATAATACTTTCACTAAAAAAGCCATACAAAGATAGAACAAAATCCAGACAGCAAAGTGTAAATGATCTAATTTCTGTATCTTTAGTAGAAAATAATCTGTCATTATTATTTGCTTTCTCAATTTCACTAAGCGATAATTATAAATACATCAAATATTCACAATCGGGAGACACAAAGTGCAGTTCACAAAAAACTGACATGCAAGAAACATAAGCATATAGCAAAAGACACACAAGCAAGCACAGACCACAGGCAATAAGAAAATTATCTCAAAACAAAAGTAAATGGTGTATACTATATAATTTTAAACTCTGTATATCAAGCTTCAAATCTCATAAATAAAAATATACTTATTAATACCTTTTACATGTAAATGCTACATTACTTTAAAAAGTTGATCATATAAAACATGAAAACATTTAAATAAATTTCAAAGATAACTAGACACTTTTTTTACCACATGCAACAAAACAAGAGATATCAATGAATAACAGAAGCACAAATAATTCACAAACAGAAATATTTTAAACACTAATAAAAACCTCAGGTCAAAGAGAATGTCAAAATCTAACGCATTAAATAACAATAAAAGAAACTTCACATTTGAAATTAGTGAATGTGAACAAAATTGTACTCAGAGGAACATTCATAGCCTTAAACGGCATCATTTCTAAACAAAATGGATATAAATAAATAATATTTAGCTCCAAAAGTTGGAGGTGTAAGTAAGAAAATCTAAGTAAACATAGGAAATAAATGCTGATGAATTAAACCCAAAGTCAAAACAGATAACCAACAAGGACCTGATGTATCGCACAGGGAACTCTGCTAAATATTCTGTAGCAACTTTTAAAAATAAAGAAAAACTCTAAAAGTCAATGAATTAGGGTTTTATAAAATCTAGCAGCAAAACAGTTGAACTAACTTATCTATCAGGAAACAAAAAGTAAAACACAAGTTTACAATTACACTACTGAACAAGATAAAGGGTTTATATTTACAGATTGAATGGACGTTGGAAGACTTTTTTAAAAAGCCTTCATTTAATACTACACTAGTAAAATTGAAAAATGGATAAAATACAGCTATAAAATAAATAAATAATGGTACATAATATACAGCAAAGACAATATAGTCAGTAATATTATGACTTTGCATGGAAACAGATGGTAATTAGACTTGACATAGTAATCATTTTGTAATGTATAAAAACATTGAGTTACGATGTGATACACCTGAAATGAGCATTATAAGTCAGTTATATCTCAATAAATTTTTTAAAAGAAATATAAAAATGGATGAAAATTAAAAATTTTATAGAAAAAATGTAAATTATGCAAATTATAAGTAAGAACATTCAAAAAAGTTAGAACATTTAAGTGATGAATAACCACTGGGGGAAAAAAATCAAAATATTACAAAAATAGCACTCCCTCCAAAAAACAGACAGAGTTCAGACAGTTCCCAATGTGATTCATAGGAGCTCAGTAGTTTTTTGAATGAAATACCTAATTCTGAAAAAACGAGTGTTCTTTCCAATGTTTTCCCGAGGCTGTAGCCCTGGGAAAAGCCTGGACTCATGGCCAGCTAACTCAGAAATAAATTTTAAAACCTTTATTTTTCTAGGCAGCATCAGGAGCCTGGAGAAGGTGGACAGTTAAATAAAACATCAGTTCACACCTATTAAAAGCAGTCAAGGCAAAGTTCTGTGCCAAATTGGCTTGGAGAAATAGTGTGGCAGGTACGCTCTTAATGAAGATCATTTCTCCACCTTCCTTGTTTTAATTTGATTTCCCTGGCAGACTTGTGCTTCCTTGGCTTGGAGGAAATCTACTTAACTACCACCATCTCAACCAGGAGCCAGACAGAGCTGGACTCCTTCACCATTTCTGCAGTTTGCCTTTTGAGGTCCACAGGGATCATTGCACTGCCTCCACCGGAGGCCTGGAGAGAGTCCAGCAGGAAAGGAGAGGCTGGTCCCTCTGCCTGGGACAAGCTCCATGATGTCAGTGGCAGCGGCTTTGCCCACTCTCAGCTAAATTACAAACTCTCTCCTCTTCCCAGATTACTGGCAGCTACACAGAGTCTCTTTGTCAACTGCTCCAAACCACCCAGCAAATTGTCTCTCAGGCTAAGAGCACGGCTAAGACCCAACAACTGTTAGTTTCAGAGCAGGCTGGGGTGGCATTCTTAGCCAGCCTCTTAGGCTCTCTACAATACAACCACACTTTCCTAACAGATTACATAAAAATTTCATGGCCATTTCATTGTTTTCCAAATAGGTTCAAACTTCTATCAGCCTGCAGAATGTCCCACAAGGCCTAATCAGGACAGACAAGTGTTTGCTGAGCCAGTCTGTATTTGTTTCCTTGTGCTGCCTGAGCAAATCGCCACCAATGTCAAGGCTTAACCCAACACACATTTTTTTTTTTTTGGTCTCACATTTCAGGAGGTTCCAAGTCCAAAATAGATCTTATGTGCTAAAATTAAGGTGCCAGCAGAGCTGCGTTCCTTCTGAAGTTTCTGGAATATCCGTTTTCTTACCCTGTGCAGTGCCTAGAGGCCACCTGTGCCCTTTGGCTCGTGGCCTTCCCTCCATCTTTGATGCTCATCATGCCAAGCTCTGTTTCTCTTGTTACATTTTCTCTCCCGAATTTACCCTCTGACCCCACCTCTTAGAAAGACTCTAGTGATTACACTGGGCCCACGCAGATAATCCAGGGTAATCTCACCATCTCAAAATCCTGAACACACCTGCAAAGTCCTTTTAGCCATGTAAGTTGACATATTCACACATTCCAAGAAATAGGATGGGGATGTCTTCCGGGAACACTTTTCGGTCTACTGTGGCATCCTCAAGGGATAGTATACTTCAACCAGGTAAGAGCTGCAACATGGTTGTATGTGATTAAGATTCAGTGAAAGGGACTTCCCTATGGGTTCCATCCCTGGTCCAGGAAGATCCCACATGCTGCAGATCAACTAAGCCCGTGTGCCACAACTACTGAGCCTGTGCTGTGGAATCTGAGCTCTGCAACAAGAGCAGCCACCTCAATGAGAAGCCCATGTGCCGCAGCTACAGAGTAGCCCCCTCTCGCTGCAACTAGGGAAAGCCCACACGCATCCATGAAGACCCAGGGCAGCCAAAAATAAACATTTTTTTAAAAGATCCTGTGAAAGAACAAGAGGCATAACAAATGCTAAGATATCAGAGGAAAGAGAGGACATCTGATTTGAGAGTTGTTAGGTGAGCCATCATGGAGGGAAGGGCAGAGAATTGAACTGGATCATGAAGGATGAGAGGAAACTTTGCTTCCTTGGGCCCCAGAGGGAGCCTTGATGGACAGCAGACAGTGAAGAATATAAAGTGCCAACACGTTCATCACTCTGCTTGTAGAGGCACTTCCAGACACACAAACACCAAATCAACGGCTCTTGAGAGAGAAAGAAATCAGTTTATCTTAGGAGCCACCCCTATCACTTCCACCTACACCCTTCCTCAACTCCCAGAGGCATCAGTCTTCATCCTTCAGAACACCCTGGGAGTAATGGATTCAGGGTTATGACCAAATGGAGCATAACCCTCCTCTTGGAAGAAAGCTCATCAGTTCCTCTATTCAACAGAAAGGGCATGTGTCCTGACTTCCTCAGCTGGAACTCAGCATCTCTTTCTCACCGAAGCAGTTTTCATAATGAAGGTAAGATGTTGCTGGAAGAGCCACGGATTCTTGATTGGAAATGACTTCAGAGAGCCTCTAATCCAGCCTTCCTCAAAAAGCCAGCTGGTAGCACAAGGTTATACCAAATCCTGTAAAATAGAACACACTTACTATCCTGTGCTTTTTTAATAGTTATTTTTAGTTTAATTCAAAGCTATCTGAACTCTACCATTTATTCAGCAAATATTTATTGAGCCAGACACAGGCTCATTCACAAGTCCAAGAGGACATGGCCAGGGAAATGTGTTTCCTCACTAATAAATGCAGGCAAACTTAACAGGTCCCTTAGCAAGCCAGTCCCAACACCATCTCCCTGATGCGTAATTATACTGCTCCTCCTAATTTCTAATGGAGATTGTCAATGCCCTCTTAGTTCATTAATTTTACACATCAATTTTATATTCCATACAATCTTTCTCCAGATTTGCCTACCAAAGCCTCAGTTCAGTTCAGTCACTCAGTCATTTCCGACTCTTTGCAACCCCATGGACTACAGCACGCCAGGCTTCCTTGTCCATCATCAACTCCCGGAGCTTCCTCAAACTCATGTCCATTGAGTCGGTGATGCCATCCAACCATCTCATCCTCGGTCATCCCCTTCTCCTCCCGCCTTCAATCTTTCCCAGCATCAGGGTCTTTTTCAATGAGTCAGTTCTTCGCATCAGGTGGCCAAAGTATTGGAGCTGCAGCTTCAGCATCAGTCCTTCCAATGAATATTCAGGACTGATTTCCTTCAGGATTGACTGGTTTGATCTCCTTGTTGTCCAAGGGATTCTCAAGAGTCTTCTCCAACACCACAGTTCAAAACCATCAGTTCTTTGGCACTCAGCTTTCTTTATGGTCCAACTCTCAATCCATACATGACTACTGGAAAAACCATAGCTTTGACTAGACGGACCTTTGTCAGCAAAATAATGTCTCTGTTTTTAATATGCTGTCTAGGTGTGTCATAGCTTTTCTTCCAAGGAGCAAGCGTCTTTTAATTTCATGGCTGCAGTCACCATCTGCAGTGATTTTGGAGCCCAAGAAAATATAATCTGTCACTGTTTCCATTATTTCCCCATCTATTTTCCCCACTTTCCCCATGAAGTGATGGGACTGGATGCCATGATCTTAATTTTTTGAATGTTGAGTTTTAAGCCAGATTTTTCACTCTCCTCTTTCACTTTTATCAAGAGGCTCTTTAGTTCCTCTTCACTTTCTGCCATAAGGGAGGTGTCACCTGCATATCTGAGGTTATTGATATTTCTCCCGGCAATCTTGATTCCAGCTTGTGCTTTATCCAGACTGGCATCTCACATGATGTACTCTGCATATAAGTTAAATAACCAAGGTTACCTGCATTCAATCTCCAACCCCAGCTCACATCTTCTCAGTGTTTTGTATCTATTCTCAGAGTTCATCATGTAAATGAACCAGGGACAGTGCATACTCAGACCACAGCCTTCTTCTATCATCAACTAGCACACCTCAAGAACAGGGATGATGCTATGAGGCTAGACACTGTACATGCAGACAAAGTCAGGCACAGGCTTATGCTTGAATCTTGGGTTCATGGTCTTATGGAGATTCTAGTCCAGTTCAAGAGATAAACTTAAACAAATAATCATGCAAATGAACACATACAGTGATTCCACATTTTCACAAGCATTATGAATAGATCATGCACTCTTAGGGAGGATAATAGGCAGGTGGCAAGGATTTTTTTCTTTGGAGGATATAAAGGATGGCTCTACAGACAGCTGAGAAATGAGTGTTCAATGGGGAGGCTCAGCCAAAAACTAACTGGGAAGGAGAAAAGCCTTCCTGGTAGAGGAGCATGTGTATGAGGGTCATAGAGCAGAAAAGAGCTGAACAGACCATTGTGACCTCAGAAACGAACCCATCAACCCTGTCATGTTTCCACTTGGGGGAAGTTCAATTATTTTTTAATCAATTTATAACTTTTATTTTATATTGGAATACAGTTAGTTAACAATAGTGTGTTAGTTTCATGCATACAGCAAAGTGATTCAGTTTTACACATACATTCTTTCTCAAATTCTTTTCCCATTTCGGTTGTTACATGATATTGACCAGAGTTCCCTGTGCTGTACAATAGGTCCTTGTTGGTTATCCATTATATTACTAAATGTAGCAGTGTGTATATGTTGATGTCAAACTCCTTAAGTATCCCTTTATCCTTCCCTTCCCTCCTGGTAACCATGAGTTTGTTCTCTAAGTCTGTTTCTGTTTTGCAAGTAAGTTCACTTGTATCATGTTTTTAGATTATGCATATAAATGATCTCATAGGATATTTGTCTTTCTCTTTCTGACTTACCACTCAATGTGACAGTCTCTCTTATATGTTCCTCATCCCCATGTGAAGGATCTTCTCATTGCAGAGTTGCAAATAAACCAACTGACTGTATAAACATATTTCTCACAATTGGCTGGTCCCCAGGTCATCAGTTCCTTTGTGCCAGGGAACTTGCCTTCAGAGGTGAACAGCTCTTACACTTAAGTGCCATCAAGCCTTACCCAGCTCAAGGCTTCACCTTCATTAACATCATTAAATCCTAGACAAGATACGTGTCTACTTGCATATCTTGTTTTACAGAACAAATGTCCTGATGGTGGGAATGAATGGGTAACTTTTCAGGATCTCAGTTAGTAAATGACTGTGATTTTGAACCCAGGACTGTTTCCAAAGGTCTCCCTCTTTCCATTACATTGAATGCAGTGGATCCCATCCACACCAAATTGTCAAGTCCAGATCAGAATCGTTTCTGCTCTCCAGCAATTCTTGTAAGTGCTGGTTCTCTCTTAATATGTGAGCAGTATGTCAGAGAAATGCTTCTAGGCTTCAGTAGACATATGCTGCAAAGGGCTGTCAGGACCACCTGTCCAGGGGAAATTGTTCAAGTTAAGGTGGGGTCTGGCCAGTAAATATCCAAAACAAATCTAACCTCAAAAGTAGAGCTGGAAGTTATCAGGCAGAAGGTCAAGGCCACCAGATGAACAGGCAGGCTCTATTACCATCAAGAAACAGGATCCAGTCAGACTGTCAACACACAGTGATGGATAGGGACCATAGTCCCATGCGCAGTTGGCCCTTGGGGCTAGACACTCCCTAGACCTTCAGTCCAGTAAACAAGATGCTCCCCAAAAGGTCTGCCTTTCAGTGGATCCAAAGAGGGATTTATTATATCCAGCAGCTGGGCAGAGGTGGAGAGGCAATGAATCCAGCTCAGACTAATGTCTGTGTTTGGAATCAAGCATGTTCATCTTGCTTCCTCGTGAACGGGATTCTATTTTCCAATCCAAGAATAGCTGCAGAGATGCAGCAGCAAGGGGCACCTGCTCAGGTATGTGAGACCAGGGCAAACTGAAAGCAGGTTTCAGCTGTGTCAGCAGGTGGCGTTCTGAAATGTTTGAGAAGTTCTCAAGTTCCCTTGAAAGATATTTCTTTTCCTCTTCATCCTCTAAATCTGAGGAGTAGCTATCCATCCTGCCAAGGCTCTTTGCTGGTGCTTTAGAACTTTCTGTGATGATGAATGGTTTCCATATTTGTGCTGATAAATATAGTAGCCACTAATCACCTGTGGCTGTTGAGTACTTGAAATGTGACTAGTGCGACTAAGGAAATGAATTTTTAATTTTATTACATTTTAATTAATTTAAATGTAGATGCAAATAGCCACATATGGTGAGTGGCCACTATTGCACACTACAGTTCTAGATATTCCAGCTGTGTAAGAACAGCAGTCATGATTTATTCATCCTCTGTTCCCAGGGTTACCACAGCGCTTGTGACATATTTCACACTAGATATTTCTTACTGGACTGAATGAAGAGAGGAAAGAAAAAATAATTAAATGATCCTACTGGGCTAACATGGAAAGGAGACAACAATTTTTTACTTGAATTTTGTCTCTACCGCTTACCAGTGGTATAAATTTTGGTGAGCTATTATTTACAAATGACATAATTGCTAATGTATCCAATGCTTAATGTGTGAAGTCTCTTATGAGCATGAGTTTGCTTGGTGTCTTCAACAAGCCCCTTTCTCAGTTCAGGAAACTGGGACTAATGCAAGGTTAAATCAGGGATTTGGGATTGAAGGTCATAACCCACTGTTTTTGTTGGTTAGTCGCTAAGTTGTGTCCGACTTTTGTGACCCCATGGACTGTAGCTCACCAGGCTCCTCTCTCTATGGGATTTCCCAGGCAAGAATACTGGAGTGGGTTGCTATTCCCTTCTCCAGGGGATATTCCTGACCTAGGGATCTAATTCATGTCTCCTATATTGCAGGCAGATTCTTTACCAGTGAGCCACCAGGAAGCCCTCATGACCCATTACTTGCTATAAAATCAATTAAGTTGATTCCAAATGTGTACAACAAAAATTACATTTGATACATATATGTATAGATGCATATATTTATATGTATTACATATATTAATATATGTATATATGTGTCTATATATACATACATATATAGAGAGAGAGTATGTATGTATAATCGAAAGTGTCTGAAAGCCACTAGACTAGGTAACTTTGTCAAGCCAGATAAATAAATAAATGTTTTTAAAATGTCTGAGAGTGAAAGTGTTAGTTGCTCAGTTATGTCTGACTCTTTGTGACCCTATGGACTGTAGCCTGCCAGACTCCTCTGTCCACGGAATTCTCCAGCCAAGAATACTGAAATGGGTTGTTATGCCCTTCTCCAGGGGATCTTCTTGACCCAGGGATCCTCCTGCATTGCAGGCAGATTCTTTACCATCTGAGCCACCAGGGATGTAATTTCAAAAATGCTTTCTCAATATACAATTTCACATGATTACATTAAATAGGAAGAAGAATCCTGTTGCTAAAGCTGAGGTTCAAACCCAGTAATATTTACCTGGGATCTCAAGCATGTTAAGAATAAGGCGATGTCTGCAGACTCTAAACCCAATGACTTACTGAGGAGAAGGTGGATTCAGAGGCAAAAGCCCTCCCAAAGCCAAGGTTGAGATCAGTCTACATAAAACAAGCCCAAATTCTTGTCTGCTTCCTAGAAAAAAGGCACACAGTAGCTGAGATGTTTCAAGCTTCCCCAAGTATTCTCACAATTTTTATCTCATTTGAGCCTTGCAAAGTCCCTGGGAGGTAAACAAAACCGATGCTGTTAACCCCATTTTAGACGTGTCACCTGAAGTCCAGAAGTAAAGTAACTTTCCTGGGTATGTAACTTATTAGTGAGAGAGTTAAGATTAGCATCCAGGCCTCCTTATTCTAGGTCTAAATGATTGTTGCTGGATTGTGCTTCTCAATTCCTGATCTTAGGGAATTTCTCGCATAAATTAAACCCAGCCAGGGTTTAATTTTTCTAGGACTCAATAGTTCTGCATGAACTAGACATCTACCTCATGTTTCTTCTAATGCCTTCATGTTCAGGGGAAATCAATGGTTTTAAGGTAAATGGAAATGATCCACGATAAATGAGTTGCTTCTTTTCTTAATCTTTTTTGATGTTCTTCTTCTGCTGCTGCTGCTGCTGCTGCTGCTTCAGTCTTGTCTGACTCTGTGTGACCCCATAGACGGCAGCCCACCAGGCTCCCCCGTCCCTGGGATTCTCAAGACAAGAACACTAGAGTGGGTTGCCATTTCCTTCTCCAATGCATGAAAGTGAAAAGTGAAAGGGAAGTCGCTCAGTCATGTCCAACTCCTCACGACCCCATGGACTGCAGCCTTCCAGGCTCCTCTGCCCATGGGATTTTCCAGGCAAGAGTACTGGAGTGGGGTGCCATTGCCTCCTCCATGTTTCTCAGCCATGTCCAGAGAACATCTCAGTTTAGTGCTGCAGGGTTTGATGCTGCATGGATGGTGTTGGTATGGGAAGTTGCCCAAGTTTAGGTGGGGGCAAGGATAGGATGAGTCAGGAAGGAAAGATACAGTATATCATAGACCCTTGGCTAAGAGACCAGACCACAGGCTTCTTTTCCATCCTGGAAACCTACAGCTGACTGACAAGAAAAAAAGGAAAAAACTGAGAGCGTGAGAGTGGCCACCACTCTCAGGCCCACATGTGCTCCATTGCCTTTGGGATTTGACAAGATGGAAGATCATTCTTTGGACAGAAGATCATACATCACTTTAGTGATGCAGCTCAAGAAGGAACAGACATGGGACTTCCCTGGCAGTCCAGTGGTTAAGACTCTACCTTCCACTGCAGGGGGCATGGGTTCAATCAATCCCTGGTCAGGGAAGTAAGCTTCCACATTCCACTCAATGTGCCCAAGGATAAAAAAATACAGATTCTCACTCAGACCTATGCAATCAGAATCACTTGGACCTAAATTCCCTGTAAACAGAAAAAAAAATAAATTGAACATCCTTTAAAAAAAAAGGAATACACATTTCATGATACATCGAAGTGACCATAAGGTTGATCCTTCTAACTTCTCTCCCCAGAGAAACACCACAGAAAAGGTGGTTATGCATCTTACCTAAACACCAAAGTATTTATTAAAACCCATCACTTTTCCCCACACTTTTTGGGATGGATAGTGGAAAGGGAACCAGTATTGTATTTAGACAGATTAAGTCCTGGTTCTAATACTTAGCTGCATGTCTTTAAGGAAGTTACTTTATCTCTCTGAGCTCCACTTTTCTCTCTATAAGTAGGGCCAGTGTCTACCCTATGTAGTTTCAGAACAAAATAAGTCATGTATATAATTCACGTAATATATACACTCAATCCACATTAGATCCCCTTTTGAAAGGATTGTTGGCTTCAGTATCTCCTGGGACCTGGTATCTGAGATGACCAGCTTTCAAGGAGGAATACAGAACTTGCCCTGCACTGCTTTTTTAATTAAGTTTTGGCCACGCTGGGTCTTCTTACTGCAAAAGTGCTTTCTCTAGTTGCGGCGAGTGAGGGCTACTCTTTAGTTGCGGCGTGCGGGCTTCTCACTGCAGAGGCTTCTCTTGAAGAGAGTGCTTGGGCTTCAGTGGTTGCGGCACATGGGCTCTAGAGCACAGGCTCAGTAGTTGTGATAGGCAGGCTTGGTTGCCCCGCGGCACAGATCTTACTTCCCGGACCAGGGATCAAACCTGCGTCCCCTGCATTGGCAAGTGAATATTTAATCACTGGACCACCAGGGAAGTCCCCTACCCTGCTCTTCTTAATCAGCAGCAATGACTGATGAACTTTCCAACCTCCCTCTCTCCAGGGAAATCTACATGGAAATCTGATCTATTTCCCTCCTGAATCAGATCTCATGCAACGTATTTTCTTAGCGCCAAAAGAACCTCAAAGATTTAAAACTGGATTCTCTGTCCTTTCATGTGATGCCTTCATTAAGTTTTACATTTACGAAGACCCCGCTAACCATTGAGAGCTGTTTTCTTTCATTACCAGGGGTGGCCGCAGGGCACTGAAAACCTCCCGTGAACAGGCACTGTCAGCAAACCGAGGGCAGACCAGGCGAGAGAACTCAGAGCCCAGAATTCACGCTGCGGCTGCCCCTGGCCTCTCTCTCCAAGCTTCCTTGCTGCCCAGGGAACAGGCAAAGGCCTCATGACCTCAGCTCTTCTGGCGCAGAGAGAAACAACAAAATCCACCAGCTTTTGCCTCCTGTCTCTTTCCATTTTGTTAGGCCAGTGGAAAGCAGAACCAGCAAAAAACCAATTTTTCTAATTTTAATGTTGTCCATTGTAATAAACTCAATTAAGTTTCACTAGCAAACCGTTTTCTGTTTGTTCATTGGAGAATTCAGCTGTAGTCTTCAAAGCCTGCCTTAGGGAGATGCGTGGTTTTGGAATAAAATTACAGCCTTTCACTACGCAGATGAGACCGGCTGACTTCTGAAGACCGGAAGTGACGCACACGTGACTCACTGAATACAGTATGGACTTAATACAAGGGGATGTGCCTTCTGAGGCATCGGGAGCATTGATACCATCTCTTAGACACGGGCCCCATTACCTTTGCGAAAACATGCAGTTGAGACTGAAGTGTTAGTTCAACAATGAGATGAACAAACTTTATTTAGTTGGAGCTAAATGTGGATGAGGTGACCCTCATCAGCTGAGTATCAGGTGAAGGCAGCCAAACTGAACCCCAAGAAGGGGTTTGTCTCCAAGGGGTCCGCTGGTTCCTTCCCAGGACCTCCCCATCCAAGCCTCTTCTCGAACTGACCACCATGGGTGGGAGTCCTGGTTATGTCTGGGTCAGAATGAGAGCAGAAACACAGTCACTGCTCCCAAGACTTAATCATTTCCAGGTTAGAAGATACAAGGGAGTTACGAGGAATCTGAAGACAAACCACAAAGCCATGAGCTTGCTAAATATTTTAAACCTAAGAAAGAAGAGTAGGAGCATATTGGCTGGTAGAACTTGACCGTTCCCTGAAAGTGAATTTCAGGGCAATCTTCTAGGTTAGAGACTTTCAAAGGTGTCAACTGAAACAGAGATGCTGATAACTCCTTAATACAATGGGCAAACTGTGGTTAGATGCCTGCCTGTTTCTCCACTCTTGTTATGCTTCCAGTTCTATTTCAAAACCCACTAGGATGACACTGGAGCCTATTATACAGAGTGAAGTAAGTCAGAAAGAAAAAAACACCAATACAGTGTATTAATGCATATATATGGAATTTAGAAAGATGGTAACAATGACCCTATATGCGAGACAGCAAAAGAAACACAGAGATAAAGAACAGACTTTTGGACTCTGTGGGAGAGGGCGAGGGTGGGATGATTTGACAGAATAGCACTGAAACATGTATATTACCATATGTGAAATAGATCGCCAGTCCAGGTTCAATGCATGAGACAGGGTGCTCAGAGCCAGTGCCCTGGGATGACCCTGAGGGATGGGATGGGGAGGGAGGTGTGAGGGGGGTTCAGGATGGGGGACACATGCTCACCCATGGCTGACTCATGTCAGTGTATGGCCAAAACCACTACAATATTCTAAAGTAATTAGCCTCCAATTTAATATAAATAATTTAATTTTTAAAAAGCCCACTAGTGGTCTCTTAGCCCCTCTGCCCCCCAGCCTCCCTCTTCTGAAGGGTCCTGAACACTATTCCCTCTGCCAGAGCATCCATCTCCTGAATAGCTTCTGTTCCCCCGGCTTCAGTGGTTTTGTCAGCTTTGCCCACAGCTGATTGACGCTCTAGTCCATCTGTGTCCCAGGTATCTTCAGTTTTCTGCTTCTTTGTCCTTATGTGTCCAACTCAAATCTGATTGTCATGGCAAGTGGGAATGTCGACCTCATCTACACCATTGCCCTGGTACCAGGCAAGGCTCAGGGCACGTGCATGAAATATTTGGAGTCTGAGTGGATAACAGAGAAACTGTATGTCTATAAATATATACTTGCTTGAGCCCAGTGGTGGGGGTAGGAAGGGAGAGGAGGACTCCAAACCAAGCTGCTGATGGTCTCCTTTCCTGAGAACAGGCCACTTCTTCCCTTATCAATAGGGACCTGACTATTAGAGATATAAAAACCAAAGAACTCTCTGGTTGTTTTAACCATCCTTAAAAAACGAGACAGGTCAGTAAGGCCTGCAGATCCCATAACCTGTAAAATACTTGGGTATTACCAACACATCTGCTTGGGCCCAGGGTACCCCTTATGGCACGCCACTGCAGTCCTCTGCAGAGGGTTGTTTCCTCTGTCCATTTAGCTTGATTTACTCATTAAGCTCAGCCCCTGAGTCTTGGACCTGTGCGCCATTCTTTGGCTGGGGCTGAACATGCAAGATTTTCCCTTCATCAGGCTAATGAAGTAAGAGTCTTATGTCATCATTAGTGCTGGTGTTAATCCAAGCAGAACTAATATTGGTGTTGTTCCAAGTAGAATTAACCAGGCCCAGCCCCCCACAAGCCAGATGTTAGTCAGGCATTCCTTACTGATGTTAATGAATAACTCCCTTGGGTTTCACAAACAGCTGAGTTCACCAAATGAACTTCAGGGCCCCAGAAGAACTGCCTGCCTAATAGAGATTGGTCCTTGAAGGATACTGAGGGCTTAGAATGTCTGAACTGAAAGCAAGAAAGAGTTTCCTTTTCTGCAGAGCAAATGACCATGGTACTCAGCTGTTCAAAAATCAAAGAGACTACATGGGCAGCTAACCAGCTCCAGAGGCTGCTTAGGGACTACTTCTTTGCAGATCTGTCTCTTTTTCTCTGCCAATTTCCATAGGGATTACGTGTTTGCCCACTTATTCTCTCCAATTTGAGTGCTAGCACTGTGTCTTTTCACCTCTGCATCTCTGCACCAAGTAGAGAGATTGGCTAACTCCTGTGTGAAAATAAATGATGACCGAAACTCTTCCTGAGATCGCTGCCTCGTGGTCCAATTCCATGTGACCTTTTCTCTTCCTCTTCCTCAATAACATGCATCAGCACTAGACTTTCCATTTCGGCTTGATCACTGCTGTCATAGGAATGTGATGCAGTAATAAGAATAGAAATCCTTTATTGGAAGGGCGAGGCACTGTGCTAAGAAATCTGCATGCATTTTTCAACAACCCACGAAAGCAGCATAGCAAGATTTTAAAATATATGACCAAGTCTTCAGGTCTAAGTGGGATGGGCAGAGAGGTTGCTTAAATGATGTGCTGATTTTGCTTAAGGTCACAGGACTAGCCCAGAGAAGATCCAGAGTAATTTGTGACTCAGCTGTTCGTTCCCCTAATAGTTGGGTGATCTGTTCAACAGGAAGTTGTAGACCCATCTCACCTGGAAAAAAATGGAATAGGTGTTGTAGTATTTCCTCTCCAAGCCATAAAATCCCCGTAGTGGAAGAATTTGTAAATTAGAGACTTAAAGTAGTATGGGAAAAACAGAGGGGGTGGGGAGATGAATGGAAGACTTTAAGAGCATTTTGGGGTTTGCTAAAAAAAAGAAATGAAGACAATGAACTAGCAAGACTATCAAAAATCTATTTGCAGATGTTTAATTATATACTATTGGCCATACTATGGTTTCCATGTACTCTACCACTGCCCCTGTGCCAGAAGGTTTTCAGGCTCTCAGTTTCAGTGAGGTATGTATAAATATCTTTTCATTAGTGGTAGATGATACAGTTACCAAGAGGATTTTTCCCCCTGTGGCTCCTCCTCCATCCAAATGTTTATAGTCTTATCTATTGGGTTGGTCAAAATGTCCTTTGGCACCTTGGAGAGGACCATATTTCCTTAAAAGGGTCATTACATTACAGAAGTTGCATGGAAAGTGACCCAGCCCAGGCTTGGAGCACAGGGTTGGGTGTTCAATAAATGGATCTGCTATTAATATCACAGACTGGCTCTCAGAAAACAGGTGTGCCCAAGTGGATTGAGCACTGACCTGGGGAAAGAATCTACAGACAAGAACTGTCTCCAGCTCCCCGTGTCCTTAAAACAAAGGCCTACTATAAATAGATGTACTTGTATATCCGTGCTCTCCAGCTGAATATTTAAGTAACATACTATGGAATATTTTCTATAACATCTCATTGAAAAACTCACACCAACCTTTGGGCCAACTCAATGTAATGACTCAGCTATTGCCTCTCTCCTCTGGGATCCCACCATGGACTGGAGATGAAGAGGAATTTGGTCTCCTGAACTAGTAAAGTTGGGGGGGGGGCCACTTATCTATCCATTTGCCTCCCTGTACTGAAGCCTTGTTCCACCCTTGATAGCACAGTAGAACCCTGACCTGACCCTAACCCTAACCGGCTCAGCCCATCTTCTCACAAGTCTCTGCTCCCCCTTTGCTGTGAAGACAAGAATGTTTCTGGAAGCCCAGGTTTAGTGCGTCTCGTTGCCTTTTCCTCTTCTAAAGCAGCCTCGCACAGGTGCTTCTGTTCTCTCCTCTACTTTGTACTCTTTCTTTCTGCTTAACCTGTAGGTTCCTCTCTTCTTAATTATCCTTGCCAAGAGAGACAAAAAGTTTCAGAACACTCAAATTTAAATATTCAGTTGGAGAACACGGGTATGTAAGTACATCTGTTTATAGCAGGCTTTTTTTTTGAAGGGTACTGGTGGTTGGGGACTTAGTTTCAATCACACAGCTGGGCTGTGCTGGACTCTTTGCAACCCCATGGACTGTAGCCCACCAGGCTCCTCTGTCCATGGGATTCTCCAGGCAAGAATACTGGAGTGGGTTGCCATTTCCTCCCTCAGAGGATCTTCCCAACTCAGGGATGGAAACTGCATCTCTTTTGATTCCTGCATTTGCACACAGATTCTTTACCATTGAGCCACCAGGGAAGCCCAGTGGCTGGGGACAATTTTTGCCTACAAATTCTTTCCCTGGGTCAAAGACCAATCCATTTGTGCAAATCTGTTTTCTGAGAGTCAGGCTATGACATAATAATAGGCCACTCAGCCCTGTACTCCAAGCACTGTGCTGGACTGGGCACTTTCCATGCAATCTCTGTAGCTTAATGACCCTCCTCTCCATGTTACCAAGGGAGACCCTGAGGGCAGCCTCCTCCTGGACAGGTGAGACTTCAGAGCCCCACAGGACCACTGAGAAACATGCCCCATGGTCGGTGCCTCTGTGCCTTTCCATACCAGTGATGCTCTATTTATCTAAAGTATAACACGATGAGGTGTCTTCTGACAGATAAAATGCCATATTTAGAAAGCCTCCACTCTGCATGGGCTTCCCTGGTGGCTCAGCAGTAAAGCATCTGCCTGCAATGCGGGAGATGCCATAGACTGAGGTTCAATCCCTGGGTCAGGAAGATCCCTTGGAGAAAGCAGTCCATTCCAGTATTCTCGCCTGGAGAACCCCATGGGCAGAGGAGCCTGGTGGGCTACAGTCCATAGAGTCACAGAGAGTCAGACACGACTGAAGTGACTTAGCAAGCACACACCACTCTGTACATATACTTACCACCAGGTCATTCTATTTTCTCAGCCCTTTCAAGCTTTAATTTTCTAGTTTTAAATTGAGACATAGTTCATAGCCCTATATGACATTTTACGATGATAAATGAAAGATCAGGGTAGTCTTTTAAAGAAATAGTTTCCCGGCCAAGCATAAAGAAATAGAGAGATGAGTGAAATCTCTAGGAGGGAACTCTCGTCCTTTGAGACCTATAGATCCTTTAGTTTGAGATGTTCTTTGAGCATCTGCTATTTGCCAGCATTTTTATGATGTAATATACATATGTTGTCACATTTCATCTTTACCTCTCAAAGAAGTAATTACAATTATCTGTTTGTCAATAAGAACACTGAGAATTGAAAAGCTAAAAAGCAATGGAGCTAGCGTTAGGATCCAAGACTGTCTAACAATAAAACCAGCAAGGGGGCTGGCTCAGGAAGTCTAAATAAGTCTTTGTCACAAAACCATAACTCTCCCCGACCCAAGAGAATTCTTTGACTGTCATGGTTGTCCTACTTAGGTTGGCACTTGACATCAGCTTCTTGACTAGCCAGCTGTTGGCCTAATGCCTGTTACTTTAGACACAGAAGTTGGTGCCTCTGACCAGCTTGTTAATTGGAATGAGGAGCAAATGACTCCATCTTAAATGCAGAAGGCTGCTCTTACAATACAGTCATTTGTAGTAGAACTTTATCCTGAACTAACGTTTCCTTTCAAGACTAAATTTAACCCCAGCTTGAAATAGTCTACCTTACAACATCATCACCCTCTGTTTCCACGCCATTTGTGTCTGTGAGTGAAAATCGTTCAGTTGTGTCCGACTTTTTGCAACCCCATGGACTATAGCCCGCCAGGCTCCTCTGTCCATGGAATTCTCCAGGCAGGAATACTGGAGCGGGTTGCTGTTCCCCTCTCCAGGATTTGTGTCTGTATATTCTCAATATATTGGTTTGGGCACAAAATTCATTCAGGTTTTTCTATAAGATCATATGGAAAAACTCAAACTTTTTGACCAACCCAATACAATATATCTGGAGAAGGAAATGGCAACCCACTCCAGTATTCTTGCCTGGAGCATTCCATGGACAGAGGATCCTGGTGGGCTACACATCATGGGGTCACAAAGAGTCGGGCAGGACGGAGCAACTAACTCACACACACGTACAATATATCAATGATCCTCTAACCTCCCCAAGATCCTCCAGGGTCATGACCTAGACCTGACAACACCTAGAAAGATTCTGGCAAAAGCAGAGCTTAATAGCAGGACCTCATAGACCTCCTTTCAGGAAACAAGAGCGATTCAAGGGAAGGAAGAACAGCCGCTGGAGGCTGATGCTGGACCCACTAAAGCTGCAGGCTTTGTTCTGTCTGTGGCTCCCTTGTCTTGCCAGGCAATGTCATCAGTGCTGGAGCAGCCCAAGGGGGGACCCCTCAGGGAGGAGGTTTGCAGAGCCAGCGTGCTTAGGGTAAAAAAATAGCAAGCCAAAGAGTGGAAGTTCTTTAAGTTTTAATTTAAAGCAAATGATGCATGGTTGTCTGTGGACGTAGCCAAGTAGAAGGGACTCAAGAGCAAAGAGTTATAACTGAAGGTTATTTATAGGCCTTGCCGTGAGCAGAGTTAACAAAATTGTTGTATATACTTGCAAGTTGCTAAAATGGTCGTTCTTAAATGTCCTCACTGCAAAAAAAGCAGTGGTAATTTGTGATATGATGGACATGGTCACTAATGCTATGGTGGTCATCATTTTGCAAAATATAAATGCATTAACACATTGTACACCTTTAACACAATGTTATATGCCAATTATTGGGTTGGCCAAAAAGTTCATTTGGGTTTTTACGTAAGATGTAATGGAAAAAATAACACTCAATAAACCTGGGAAAATAATTAATTAATTAATATGTTTTCCTGTAATCTCTTTATACCTTTATTCCTCTCTCTTTTCTGTCCTATTCTGCTGCTGCTGCTGCTGCTGCTGCTGCTGCTGCTAAGTCGCTTCAGTCGTGTCCGACTCTGTGCAACCCCACAGACAGCAACCCACCAGGCTCCCCCGTCCCTGGGATTCTCCAGGCAAGAACACTGGAGTGGGTTGCCATTTCCTTCTCCAATGCATGAAAGTGAAAAGTGAAAGTGAAGTTGCTACATCGTGTCCAACTCCTAGCGACCCCATGGACTGCAGCCCACCAGGCCTCTCCATCCATGGGATTTTCCAGGCAAGAGTACTGGAGTGGTTTGCCATTGCCTTCTCCTCTGTCCTACTCTAGGGCATAGGAATGACACAGTCTGAGAAAATCGTGCCACAGAATTATTTACCCGTTATCCAGCTCTGTCTTTCACAGTCTCGAACACATTCACAAGTCCACCATGGTGGTTTAATCAGCGGAACCAGGTAAATTACCAGTACTTGTTATCCAGAACTAGGTGTGTCCTGGATGAAGCATCACTAGCAACATTTATGAAGGTCCCGTGTCAAGCAATGGAAATCATCACTGAAAGTTAATCCACAGGTATATGCGGAAAATACCTCAAGGATATTTTCCATTAGCCTATTCTCTTATCAAAAACCCATTCATCTGAATAAAATGATTAACACCTGCCAAATGCCATGTCAAAGCCCCCACCCCGAGAGATCCAGTCCATCGAGACCCATGAGAGCCACACCCACGCACACCCACCCACATGGCAATATTCACTGCCCACCTCTGTCCAGCCGATCCCTGGACTCGGATGCCCTCAGCGTCCGCTCTTGTCTTGCAGGCTGTCAAATCGCCAGCCTCCTCTGATCCCTGTCCTCCTTTGCCTCCAAATTAAATTTCAACTTTTTGTAAACCTCTGTGAAAATGACAAGCCCATGGCAGAGCTGTCTTTTAATACACAAAAGCATAAATAATGCCATCCATCAGGCCTGTCACTCAGAAAGATAGATTGCTGGTTGTCCGGACCCCAGAATGACACCGAAAGCCAAAGTTAGAAAGTGTCTCTTTTCTTTCCTGGAGTCGCTCTCTCACTCACACGCTGGCTCTCTCTTTTATTTGCCGGACTGCTTGATTCTGATTAATGGTCCTGTCAGGGTGGGATTCCACTTGCCCGGATAATGAGTCAAGAATGTATTCCCTGTCACAGGCACAGCAGATGTCAGGGGCAGAAGGGCTCAGGGATGCCAGAAACAATATACAGTTTCTTCCTAGTCCCCTGACAGGCCAATATGCTGCACAAGGTCTAATTTATGTAGACAAAATGCAGGCGGGGCTGCAGCAACCGGAAAACTGCCCCCCAAAGCCCCAGCTTCAACGCAGCTGAGCGCTCCGGCTGCCTGTCGGCCAGGCCGGCTGGAGGCAGACGGGTAATGAACGTCAGCCGTGGGCTCGAGAGCCCTGCCTCCCAATGTCTGAACACAGCAAGCGGCCCGGGACCCCTCTGACTTCATTAAACTGCACTTTATATCATTATGGGAAGATATCAAACAGGGCAGAGGGCTTCTGTCTCCTTGAATGGCTTGATTAGGTTCCTCGCTGCTGGGCTTGGGCCTTGTTTCACAGGCGGCTGCTGGAGGGGGCTGAGGAGTGTGAGCTGGCCTAGCTGCTCTAGCTGCACACCCTCTTTGCTTTGACGGGACTCATTTGATCTCAGAAGTGTGCATACCCACAAAGGCCTTCGTTCCTGATGTTCTGCCGGAGCTCTAGGAAGCAGAGCTGCTCCTTGGCTAGAAGGTAGACACTTGGTCTCAGCCCCGAGGTGGAAATGCTTGCATCTAATCACCCTGTCCCCGTGTGTGTGTGTGTGTGTGTGTGTGTGTGTGTGCGTGCGCGCGCATGCACGCGCGCTTCAGGTGTGTCTGTTTTTTTGTGATTCTCTGGACTGTAGCCTGCCAGGCTCCTCTGTCCATGGGATTCTCTGGGCAAGAATACTGGAGTGGGTCACCATGCCCTCCTCTAGGGGATCTTCTCCACTCAGGGATCCAACCCGCATCTCTCACATCTCCTGAATCGGCAGGCAAGCTCTTTACCACGAGCGCCACCTGGGGGATAGTTCTGATCCAGGGATGGAACCCTGGCCTCCGGCGTTACAGGCAGATTCTTTACCACTGAGCCAACAGGGAAGCCCCAACTCTGTGTGCATATGCACACATTTTCTTTGTTGAGAAAAATTCTTGGAGTGTTTCTTGAGCTGTAACATGAAATCAATGTACATTACCTTTAGAAATTAAAATATAACCACATTCCTTTAACCAACAACCCAAGCAATTAAATGTGAAGGACACACTGAACTTCAAAATCAGGCAGGGAAGCTGACATATCACCAAGACTGGGAATATAATGTTAAACCAGGTCACAGATATCTTCCTTTTAACAAAAAAACTCAAAGAGATGCTGAAACTCCATGTATTGAGCAGGTATTATTAGTGCCTAGCTTCTAGACTTCATTTCCATGGGCCTGAGTCCGAGGGTGGACTCCGCTGATAAAAACCTCTGGCATCCAGGACTAGGTTGTGGATCCTGCTGGTTAAAAGGGAGCAGGCAGTGTGCTTGAGCTTGAAAGCTCATTCAAAATGTTAGAAGCTCAGCTGTTTCATTCTTTCTTTCTTTAAAAAAAAAAAAAAATCAGTTATTTATTTAGCTATGCTGAGTCTTAGCTGCAGCATATGGGATCTAGTTCCCCGATCAGGGATCAAACCCAAGCCCCCTGCATTGGGAGCAGGGAGTTTTGGCCACTAGACCGCCAGGGAAATCCCTGTTTCATTCTCCCTAATGGTGTTTTTACTTCCTATTTTATTAATGGGTCTGTCTGCTTTACAAAGACTTGTTCAGTTTTAAAAGGATGTCCCCATAATGGGAGCCGAAAGGATGCGGCAGAAAGAGTGTGGATCCCAGCAGTGGTCAGGCTCGTGACTGACCAGGTACCAGTTCCATGAGAGGTTTAAGGCTGTGGGCAAGTTGCTTATGCTCCCTAAGGCTCGTTCCTTTTAACTATAAAATGCAACCAATGCCATTTACATGCAGGCATCTGGGTTCGTACATATACCATGCAGAATATGTGTTATGTCTTACAAAGGCATTCTCTGGGAACCAGGTGGTCAAGAAATGGTAGCAATTGTGGTGATATATTTTGTCCCAGTGCCTAACTTTGTACCAGGCTAAAGCTACTGCATATGCAAGTGGATACATTTCGCACTATTTAGAAGGGAAAAAAAATGTAAATGAGCCCCTGTGGCTGTCACACCCTTCATCCGAGTTCAGATCCACCCATGTTAAGTGAATCAGTACCAGTCTTCTCTTTACCCACACCCTCCAAAGCCCATCCCTGTTCTGCAGGTACTTCTCAACATCCACCTCTTGGCTTCACATTGAACTCTGTTGCTTCCTAAACCTGGGTCCTGGTTGGGTTTCTTCTAATTCCATCCATACGCATTTCACCACTTGAGATTTTCACAAGAGACACAATGGAAGAGGAAGGCAAGAAGAAAGCTCTGAAGGATTTAGTTCCCCTCCACTAAGGTGAAAATATGTCCTGTGAAATGGGGGTGGGGGGGAAGCAAGCTGCAGAAGCGTGTGCATAATAAAACCCAATTTCTGGAACTTCCCTGGTGGTCCAGTGGTTAGGACTTCGCCTCCCAGTGCAGAGGATACAGGTTTAATCCTTGGTAGCTAGGATCCTACATGACGTGTGGCCAAAAACCCAACACATAGAACAGAAAAAATATTGTAACAAATTCAATAAAGACTTTAAAAAAAGAAATGCCATTTAAAATCTAATTTCTATCGAATACGTGTGTGTTTATTTAAATGTATTTATGTTCCAGAAAATTACAGAAGAGATTGAACAGTAGTTACCTCGGGGAATAGATGGGAGGTCAAATTTTTTGTTGTGAGTCTGTGTTAGTTTTATACTAAAACCTAATTTTAAAATAAAGAGAAAGAAGTTGGAAGGCCAAATTAAGCAAACCCACTCACTGAAATCCCCCCAACATAGAACACTGACCTCTCTCTAATGGTCTGGAATTTACTAGCGAATCATTAGGCCAAAGCAAATATCCTGATATAAATGAGCCCCACTTTATGAAAATTCAGTGTGTAAAAATCCAAACAGCAGGCAGTGCTCCAGCAAGAAAAGAAACTGCCTCAAAGAAGCAGGCTCTCATGTGGCCAAGAAAGAGGGTCGGATGGTGGGAAATGAAGTTGATGGTGGACAAGAGTTGCCCAGATGGCTCAGTGGTAAGGAACCTGCCTGCCAATGTAAGAGACACCGGTTTGATCCCTGGGTCAGGAACGTCCCCTGGAGAAGGAAATGGTAACCCAGTCCCGTATTCTCGCCAGGGAAATCGCATAGACAGAGGAGCATGGCAAGTCTGTGGGGTCACAAAGAGTCAGACACGACTGAGCGGGCATACACACACAAGGACAGCCACCATGTGGAACAGGGCTACACACTTGGGACCCCCCAAAGGAGAGATCACAGAACAGAGGGGTGTGAGGGTACTTTATGATTATTGGAGGATTTGTATGTTACAAATGATTGTTTCAATGGCAAGATTCTACAGTATGTACATTTGCATACACCACTCAGGGGCTGGAGGCAGGGACAAGTAACATTTGCTAGACTTCAGGGCCATATCAACAGATGATGAACAAACAGGTGGCTGGGTTGGCAGATAGTGCCTACCTCCTCCAAAAAGTAAGCCCGGAGGTGCCATTTCCAGGCAACTTGTGGCAAACAACTGACTGTGTAAAATGAGCTGCAAGTGCACTGGTTTGACCTTCGAACACGCCTAGTTTGATTTATCTGTGCGGCAATCATTCATCATAGATTACAAAATCCCAGAGCTGAGGCATGGAACAAGGTCACCAGAAAGATGCCAGGGCCAGCACATGGGAACGCAAACTGAGGAGAAGGGCGGAATGGAAAATTCATTTTCAATGCCAGTTACCGAACTGTTTCCAAAGGCCTGTCTGCTCCAGGGGCAGGGAAGTGTGATGTGGATACTGGCCCTGGCTGATTTTAGGCTCCTGTCTAGGGCTTTACCAAAGTGTGCTGGGACCAAAGGTCAGCCCCTGGTCCTCTGTAAAGACAAGCCTGAGGAACGATAACATCGTTGTTGCGAAGGCTTAAGGATTGCAGTGATGAAGGCCCTTTCCCTGGTGAAGCTGTCTTCCTCCAGGCAGCCCCTGAGATGTCCCTACCTATCCCTAACTGTAGGGAAAGAGCTGGGGATGAAGGATGGTTCATCTATGGCTACACATGCATGGTATTTCCTGCCTCAGTGCCAACAGCTGAAATTTCCCACTTACCTGGGTGGGGTCCTCCATATCTCTTTCCTTCTTGGTAAATCACTCCTCCCATGGTTGCCTTCAAGACCAGTTCAGACTCAACCTTGTCTGCCTTTCTTGGTACAAGATGCCCCAAGTCCTTTCTGGAAGCGATTCCAGACGTGACACACAGAACTGTGTCGGAGTCTTCCTGGACTGTCCCTTGGGGTGTGTGGGGAGGAGGCGGAAGGACTGACCTTACACTTTTTCAAGTCAAGGAAGCACAGGTCACCTTTGACAGGTTCCACGGCCCCCAGTGAGGCTGCTGTCCCCAAGATGACGCTGGTATTCAGTGCGGGGAGGGGGCCGGGTGGCAGATGGTCACCAGCTCAAGCCTGGAAGTCACGGTCACCATGATCTCCCCAAATCAGAAACCCATGGAGACCTTATGACAGTTTGTGCAGTCATAGGGAAGGAAGACCTTGAAGCAGGATGCCTGTGGACCTGGGAAATGCAGCCTTCTGTCACCTTGAGGGCTTTCAGATCTCTGAGGAAAATGAGAGGTGGATTAGATGCTATTGGAACCCTGTGTTTCTTCAAGAAGAGAGTTGTCAATTTCTTGAAGAGTGACAGGGGAAGTGGGGAGAAAGAAGGGAAGAGGACGTGGAGAAGGAAGAGAATGGGGCAAAGACAGGAAAGGAGAGGAAGACAGGAAGGAGAAAAGCTGTCAATGAGGAAGGATTAAGTCTCCCATCAGGAGTCATCTGCTTTCTCCTTTGCCTTGACCCCTGCACTTCAGAACTTCCTACCCTCCCATCTTGATCACGGTTGCAATATTTCCCCAGCCTCTTAACCCACGTCTACGTAGGGAAGATCCCTGGAGGAGGGCACGGCAACCCACTCCAGTACTCTTGCCTGGAGAATTCCATGGACAGAAGAGCCTGGGGGTGCTAAAGTCCATGGGGTCACAAAGAGTCAGACACGACTGAGTGACAAACACTTTCACTTTTACCCAGTTACCAGCTCAGGCAGATTAACTCCCTACTCACAGCTCTTCCCTGGTTTCCTCTCAATTGGGATCAAGACTGAACTCCTTCACCCAGGACCTCCAGATCACACTTCCAGCCACACTCCCTGCACACCTTGTACACCTCACGGCATCCTGAACTCCAGCCCAATTCAGTCACAGGCTGTGATTTCTCATAAGTCTACCTCCCCTCCTGCTTGAAAGAAGCTTCCTCTACTTCACCCGAGGAGCTTCTATGTGTCCCTGTAGGTTCAGCACAAACATCCCTCCTTTGGGTAGACTGCCGCGGTGTCATCCCTACCCTAGTCATGGTAGAAGGAATTTTTCCCTCTCCTGTACTCCTATAGAACTTCAAAAACAGAGCCTAGCACACTCTGCTCCGCTTCTCTGGCAGCGTAACAGTTTCCTTCAAGGGACGGTTCTGTGAGTGCCTGTTGGGCCACTTTAGCCCAAGACCTGGGGTCAAGTCTGAAAAGCAGAAGGTTTGCAATAAATGTTGAAAAAATGAATAAATAAAAGCACATGGATGAGAATAATGTACTCCCAGCTCCATGGTTTACCCCTGCAGCCCCCTTGCTGGCCAGATGTCCTCCACCCGCTGCCATTTTCCAAGTCGAGAGGAGACATTCACTTCACCTTCAGACATGACTGCCATCTTCCTTCCCATAAGTCTGCACTAGGCTCTCATCAGGCTCAGGGTTGGCTTCAGTGGAGGAAAAGGCATAGGCCTCCCCTCAGACATGACAAAGCCAGTTCATTCACATGAGAGCGATTCCAGGCCCCCTGTTTCCTGGCCTAAAAAGAGAGAGCAAATGAAGGACCCCCTCCCCATGAGTTACTAGACTCAGCCTGGTGCTCTCTGACATCAGGGCCCACTGCTCCTTTGACCAAAGTTTTATGTCCTAAGTCATTAAGTTTTTCTGCCAAAACACAGCATGTTTCTCTTTAAAGGCCCTTGTTCCCACTCAGAAGTTTCTTAATCAGAAACAGGGACTTACTGTTAAACTCCAAATAAAGGAAATAAAATTAAACGTCCCAATTGCTTTTTGCTGATTTGGGCTTTGGTTTCATTTTATTGTTTTCTTTACAAGCCTTGGGCTTATGGAGGAACTCCCCGACACCCAGCTCCCCACTCTGTTGTGGAGGGGGAGAGGTGTAATGCCCAACGTGACCTGTGAGTTATAGTTTCACTAAACCATATGCAAACGTTGATGAAGAGAAATATAAGGTGCCAATGTTTAAAACTAGCATCTCTGGCATATGGTTGGGAGACTGCTGTGGATTCCTATGTGCAAAAGTGTTGGGGCATTTCCAGACCCAAGAGACAATGGTTCGGGAGGCAAGAAAAGGATTCTGCGAATTTATCTCTCTCTGAATGGATCCCAGCCACCTTTCCTGTTTATGAAAGACCGCTGAAGTTGGACTCCTTCATCTAATTGTGGAAACACTGGGAATATGCCCATTCAGGAACATTCTACATTCTATAGAAAATCCCAGAAAAAAAGAGAGGACTGTCCAGAGAAGAAAGAAATAATGAGAGGGATTGAGCAGAGAGACTTACAAAAATTAATATTAGGACCAGAGCACATCTACCTCATTGTCTGTTGTTTTTTAGTCCTTAAGTCACATCCAACTCTTTGCAACCCTCATGGACTGTAGCCCACCAGCCTCCTCTTCCCTGGGATTTTCCAGGCAAGAATACTGGAATGGGTTGCCATTTCCTTCTCCTGGAGATCTTTCCAATCCAGGGATTGAACCTGTGTCTCCTGCATTGGCAGGCGGATTCTTTACCACCGAGCCATCTGGGAAGCCCATCTAATTGTCTACAGGGTACAAACAAGGAGCATGGGTCCCAGAAAGACCTGGAATCCCAAAGGGGGTGTAAGTTGTTCTATGTCATCTTATCATTATTGGATGAAAGAAAGCTCAGAGGAGCAGGGCAGAGCAATGCCCGAAGCTTGTCACAGTTCCTGGCACAAAGTGGACAATAAATACTCGATTAAATAATGTTAAATAATTTACACAGTTCACACAGGGGATACAGTTATTCAATATTTGCAGGGTCTCTCAGGCAACAGCCCACAAAGAAAGCCTGAAACATACCTCAGAGAGGTTGCATTTTTGGTTCCAAACCATTGCAATAAAGTGAATAATACCATAAAGTAAGTTGCATGGATTTTTTTGGTTTCCCAGTGAGTGTAAATGTTATGTTCACACTGTACTGGAGCTTATTCAGTGTGCCATAGAATTGTGTCTAAAAAAGTACATACTTTAATTAGAAATACTTTACTGCTAAAAAATGCTCACCTTTGAGCCTTCAGCGAGTTATAGTAGTAACATCAAAGGTCACTGATCACAGATCATCATGACACATGTAGTAATAATGAAAAAGTTGAAAATATTATGAAAATTACCAAAATGTGACACAGAGATCCTAAGTGAGAAAATGTTGGTGGAAAAATGATGTCAATAGACTTGTTCAAGACAAGATTGCCACAAAACTTTAACTTGTTTAAAAAAAAAAAAAGCAGTACCTGTAAAGCACAGTAAAGTGAAGTACTTGTCTGCTCCATTGCTTGCTGAAACCACACCTCTGGTGAACTAAACCGAGCTGACCAACACCCACAACATCAGTCAGAATTTCTCGGGCCCTCACTGACCGGAGTGTTAATGGCAGAACTAAAGAAGTGACATGGATTAAAAAGAAGCGTTTCTCCTTCCTCATCCACATGTACCGCTCTAAGGCTTCCTATCCTCACTAGGAAGGAAGAGGAGATAAAGAAGAATAACGAGGGAAAAGAACGACTAAAAGGGGAAATCCTATTTACCTAGTGGTGTGTTTGGTGCTTCATATAATTTTCAAAATAAGTAAGGCTGATATTTCATAGATGGAAGCTTCAAGGGTTCAAATGAGTGATTTGAATGAGTGCAGTCCTACTAATTGGACACTACGTGCGCTTTTAACGGCACCAGGCTGTCGGCAGGCACCACACTTGAGATGGTCTCCTGCAGTTATTATTCTTTTGAAGATCTATCACAGACTTAGCAGGGTTCAGTGGAAGCCCATCGTCTAGCCCAGGTACCATTAGATCCACATGAGATTTCTTGAAGTCGGTAGCCTGAAATCCAGAGCTCATCTTCTTGGCAAAAGAATGTATCTGAGAATGACTGAGAAATTAGCTTAAGCTCAGCCCAGCATCCCAGGGCACCATGCCTGCCTGATTGAGCACTGAGTGAGCACCTTGGTGGATCACGTGACTCGTGAGCAGGAAGAGCATGTTGTGGAGATCAGCCCCATCTCAGCTTGTGTGCAAATCAGAAATGCCAGAGCATTCTTCCATGGTCTTCTATAATGTTCATTACAAAAGAGTTCCCAGATGGCAGATGGCTATTAACTCACCATGACCTATATAAATGTCAAACGTAAAACTATTGCTCCAGCAAAAATCTCAAAATAAATAACAACAGGAGGGATGAGATTCTGCTGTCATCAGTATTTACAGTTTATGCATTTGGATTCTTCCTTTCTCAAGCCAGCGCAAAATGCTTTCATCCCACAAGGGAATTCAATTAGCCAGAACAAAACAGGAAGTGGAGTCCCACAAGACTAGCTAGCACAGATGAAGAATGGCTGCCCTGAAAAGGCAAGCCAGTGGCTGGGAAGAGTGGAGTGGCTCGAGGGAATTGCTTAGCCCACATTTTAAAGGCTCATCGCCAGATCTTTATCCTTGTGACCAGGCTTACTAAGACAAAAGGAAGGTTGGGTTTTCTAGCTGTACTCCTGGATAACCTGGAGCAGGGTCTGCTTTACCCTCCAAGGAAGATTCTAGATCGAAAGAAATACAGAATAAGTTATTTTTGAATAAGCTTAGAGGATCAACTTCTTTCTTATTTGAAAGTCACAGAGTCTCTGCCTGCCAACTGCCAAATCTTCAGAGATGTGTTCTCCACCATGCTATGTGTGTGTGTGTGCACGCGGGTGTGTGTATATATACACACAATTTATCTATATAAATCCATATCTATATATGCATTTAGATTTTATATGTATATAGAAAAATCTTTTTTAACATATCGCTGTTTCTAACACAACATGATTTAAATCTGGTTTTCCAGATGAACAACTGGGAAAATGTTCACTCAATCTGTTCAGTGAACTAAAGTCAGCTTGCACTGCCTTGTTGGCTCTGTGGTGTAGTGAGTCTGTATGGATTTTCCTCTTGCATTTATGAAGATCTAGACGATCCTAGGAACCAAGCCGTTAAGATTAAAAAGAAAAACTACCCCTAAGACTTGGGTAAAGGATTCACCAGGAAGCAACTGAATGAGCAGTGTAAACTGTAAGTTCAAAGAGAAGGTGACCATATAATTCACCTTCCAGACCGGGACAATTCTAAGAGTGAAAGGCAGTGTCATTAATAATGTCACCAAGGCAACAAACATACTTCAGAGGTATCCATCCAGGGCAAACCGAGACGTAAGATCACCTTATTCAAAGATGATTTATAAACACCACATAAAGCTTATTTAAACAGTGCACGTATCTGAGGAATAGAAGTGTTCATTATAAGAAGTAACCAAGGCAGGAAGGCAGCAGGGTACAGCAGACAGAACTTAGCAATTTGACAGTGCTTTGCTTTGAAACTGGCTCTCTTCCCTAACTAGCTATGTGACCCTAAAACCTCTAATTTCTCATTTGGAAAGTGAGAATAAAATACCTTGAAAAGCTGTCAACAGAATTCAATAAGATAAAATATGTGAACTGTCTAACACATGGCTTGGATAGAAATAGTGCATAATAATTTTTATTTCTCACTGTTAGGGACATGCAGATCCTACTTCGAATCTATTTCATTCCATTATTCCCTGGTTTTAAATCAACAACTACTAAAAATGCACTGGAAAATGAATTTCCAGCAAAGCTTTTCCTGGTAACTGACAGCTGGCAGATTGCAACGTGGTTCCACGTGTATTTTTGTGAGACCTGTCTTGAAATAGAAGTCTTTGATCCAAATGTTTTGGTTTTCACTTTTGAAGAAACATGTGATGATACAAGTAACACCTCAAGCCATGGTGTCAAGCTAAGGCTTAGACTGGAAGCAGAGATGTCCATTCCTAAAGAAACCGCTCAGTTCAGAGAAGGTGTTTGATGAGCAATGCATGGTTCATGAATCTCATCATGCGTGTCTTCACACAGGGTGCTGACATTGCGGTAGTATTCCAAATACGTGTTACGGTAGATGCAGAAAGTAAAGATGCAGAAAGTAAAGGTTTTATCACAAAAATTCAATTTGTATTCACTCATTTAACTTCATAAAAGCTCCCCAAATGGCCAAGGAGTCCCTAACAGTGGATGGCCCATGTTCTAAGTCAATACTGTGCTTCCTCCAGCTCTCATTTTCCCAACTCAAGGGTCTTGCTGGTGGATACTTTATGTGCAAATCTCTTGTAAAAGCAAACCTGTGGGACTTCCTTGGTGGTCCAGTGGTTAAGATTTCTCCTTCTAATGCAGCGAACCCCCACATGACCTATAGCCAAAAACCCAAAACATAAAACAGAAGCAATATTGTAACAAATTCAATAATGACTTTAAAAATGATCTACATTAAAAAAAAAAAAAAGGCAAACCTGTGACCATTCCATTGGAGTTGCATCCCAAAACTTCCTCTCACACGATGGAAAAAAATCTAGAGAAACATTTGACCCCAAGGGTCGAGTCTTATTACTGAAGTTAGACTCATACTCTGGAATGATGTTGGAAGTGAAAACATTTATTTATTATTCAATAAGTGCTTATAAAATGCCCATGACACGCTGGCATCTTAGGAGGTCCCAAGAAGACCAGATGAAACGATTCAATCTAGACATTTAGGAAGTTTAACGATGTAGGAGAGAAAGCAGCAATTGGTTATAATACACCAAGTGATGGCTTGAATGGATAAGGAACAAACTGAATCACATAGAGGAAGAAGCATCCACGTGGACGTGGGGACGAAGGGGAGGTTACAAAGAGAGGGCAGTGTTTGAACTGGGTTTTAAAGATCAAATCTGGGGACGTCCCTGGTGGTCCAGTGGTAGAGAGTCTGCCTTCCAATGCAGAGGACACAAGTTCAATCCCTGGTCAGGGAACTGGAATCCCACAGGCCATGAGCAGAGCAATTAAGTCCACGGGGTGAGACTATTGAGCCTACATGCCACAACTAGAGAGAAGCTGCAACCAAGACCTGATGCAGCCCAAAATAAAATTAAATAAATGACTGAAATAAAGGTTGAGTTTGCAAAGTGGTCAACATGGAGGAAGAAGAAACAGGGCATGAAAAGGCAGGAGGAGGCTGGGCACAGTGTGGTAGGCTGTGGATGTGACAAGCGTCACTGTGGCCTGTGCAGTGCAGGGCAATGGGAGCCCAGGAGGCTGGCATGGAGTGACGACCTGGTCCCAGGGCACTCTCTGGTTCTCATCAAGGCGCGCAAGTGTCTCTTTCCCAGACGTGTAGTTTTCTGACAGTGTCCTGGGTCTGCACCGACACTCCACCGCCCACCCTTCCCTCTCCTGCTCAGACCACACCATCTTTCACCTGCTGTTTTAAAAGTCTTTATTGAATTTGCTACAACATTGCCTTTGTTTTACATTTTAAATTTTTGGCCAAGAGGTATGTGGGAATCTTACCTCCCCTACCACTGCACCTGCAGCCCCCGCACTGGAAAGCAAAGTCTGAACTATCAGACCCCCAGGGAAGTCCTCACTTTATTTTCAGAATCACATTCTGTTGATCTTCTCAAAACTCTGCAGGGGCTCTGTGCTTTGCTCAGAGGACTAGTAGATCTGAGTCGGCACAACGACCCTCCACGTCCAGGTGGCTTCCTGGGTGTCCCTGCGTCTCTTTGACCTTGCCCTGTCCCCTCACCCACTCAGCGCCAGCCACACCAGCCTCCCAGCTTTGGGACCTCAGCGTGTTGACACTCCATCCCCCAGGCCTGGAGGGCCTAGGTGACCCTCTGTGTCACCTCCTTCCAGAGATTTAGCTGCTAGAGAAGTAGTAGCTAAATTGGCCACATTATGCTAAGCAACAAATGCACCCTCACCCCAGCTTTTCCTAGTCTACTATGCCTCATTTTTCTTCTCGCCATCTGACATTATATGCATTCCCTTATTTTTTTTCTCGCCTTTCTCCTACATGTCTACCATCACAGGATCGTGAGCCCTAGGACAGCAGGGGCCTAGGGTTATCTTTGCTCTCCTTATTCCCACTGCCTAGGACAGGGTGGCTCGTGCAGAGCTGGCACTCAGCCAGCAGGTACCCATGAGTGAGTGGACGAAGCCCAGACAGGGAAGAGGGGGCAGGCCGGGCAGGTGAACTTCAGTGCCTGCTTCCGTGCTTCCATCTGTTGTATATATCAGGACTTCTCATTAGTCTCAAGGCAAATAGGAGTCCCCTGCTTTAAAAGGAGGTAAGGAAGGGAGGAAGGAAGGAAGGAAGGGGAGGCAGGAAGGATGAAAGAAGGAGTGTGTAGAGTGAGAAAAGAAAGAAGAGGGAATAGAGGAAGGAAGGAAGGAGCCTAGTATGCTGGCCCTGAAGAATTCAGTATGATATAACACTTGATGTTGCAACAGTCACAACTTGCTGATGAGATAGAGGTTTTCAGGCTAAAAGTTAGAAACGCAGGTAAGGAGGGTCCCAAATGGGCCTAATGGAGAAGCTGAGAGTGTGCTATTCAAGCCCAAGCTATGAGAGGAGAGGGAACGGAGAACAAAAGAGAGAGGGGTTTAGGAGGGTTCTTCTCCCTGTCTGGGGTCGCGTGTGACCAAGTCCAGAGAAAAGAGGATTCTAAGGACTCCACCCCATTTCTGGCTTAAATAACTTGCCTGAAAGGTGACAGCCTCGATGGTGACAGGGAGGAGATGCGGGGAACCATCTGGACCCAGTTCAGGGTGAAGAGCCTGGGGGAGGTCCAGGTGACCAGGTCCATCTCAGCAGTTGGACTCAAGGTCTAGAGCTCAAGAGAGATACAAAGTCATCAACGTTTACGAGGGAGAGGAAGGCATGACCCGGAGTGAGATTACTCAAGTGTGTGGAGGACATAGCACGTGAAAAGGCACAGGAATCCCAGCAAGCCTGTGATGAGAGCCTGACCACCTCAGCTTTCATCCTGGCTCCATAGTTTAGTGGCTGCCTCATTCTATTCTGCTTATTAAACCTTGCAGGCACTTCCCTGGTTACTCAGATGGTAAAGAATCTGCCTGCAATGTGGGAGATCTGGGTTCGATTCCTGGGTTGAGAAGATCTCCTGCAATAGAAAATGGCAGCCAACTCCCGTATTCTTGCCTGCAAAATCTCATGGGCAGAGGAGCCTGGAGGGGTACAGTCTATGGGGTCCCAAAGAGTCGGACACAACTGAGAGACTAGCACACACACACACAAACCTTTCAGAGCCTCAGCTTTCTTTTCCGCTAACTAGTGCTAATAACAATAACTACCTCATAGCATAGCTGTGAAATTTAAGAAAGAATGATGTATAGTATCTAGAACATGTTAATAAATATTGCTAAGAACCTTACCATCTGTGGTAACCACATCAGATACGATGAAGCCAAGAAAGTTGACACTTCATAGAAAGGATAAAGCCACCAAACTTCAGGAAGGAAAGCATTTCAGGAAAGGAATGAGTGGTCAGCAGTGTGACACACCACTGACCAAAGAAGGGAAATATTAAAAAGTGCTGGTCAGCTGTGGCAACTAAGATCTGTAGTGACTCCACCAAAATCAGTGTAGACAGATTGGCGGACATTAAAACCAGAGAGAGTGAGTGGGATGAGAACAGAAGGCAGGAAGACAGACTCGGTTCTACATCAGGATCCTTTTCTCTCTAGCCGGGTGAGCTTAGTGAAGTTACTTAACCTCTCTGTGCCTTAGTCCCCTTACAGATAAAGTGGAAACAAACACAAAAATAAAGCGCTTCTGACAGTATCTGGCCAAGGTCAGGTGACTAGCTAAATGCCAGCTCTCTTTCACTGCCTCTTCTCTTCCTCATGGTGAAAATTCAAAAAGGACCCAGACGTCGTGTTTGATGCCGCCTCAGATTCTTCAGCCCAAAGATGCTCTCATGATATAAGAAGTAAGTATGCTCCCAGGGAACATAAAATAAATTATAATTTACATATGGTATTCAGATCATCACTTGAATCATCGCGTTCCAAGTTTTTTTTCTTTCCTTATATCAGATTTCCTCACTTAACAATTACTCTCAGATACAAGTATTTGTGTGTGTGTGTTAGGTCCCCTTCAGTTGTGTCCGACTTTGTAGCCCTCCAGGCTCCTCTGTCCCTGGGAGTCTCCAGGCAAGAATACTGGAGTGGGTTGCCATGCCCTCCTCCAGAGGATCTTCCCGACCCAAGGATCAAACCCGTGCTTCTTGTATCTCCTGCATTGGCAGGCGGGTTTTTTAGCATCAGTGGTCCTTGGGAAGCTTCTAGACAAACTTTTTAAATGGCTACATTCCTTTCCTTTTATTATGTACATAGATACCCGTTACATATTAATTCCTTTTAATAAAATATTTAGATAGAAGTTTTTTAATATAAATTTATTTATTTTAATTGGAGGCTAATTACTTTACAATATTGTATTGGTTTTGCCATACATGACATGAATCCGCCACAGGTGTACACGTGTTCCCCATCCTAAACCCCCCTCCCACCTCCCTCCCCATACAATTAAGTGAACATTTTTTTGCCTACTCATTTCAAAACAATTTATATAATAGAAGCCCAACATAACACAATATTAGATTGTACTTCATCTTTTTGTTTTACTGTGGGATTGACTGGTTATACTATATATCACATGTAAGGGGCAGATGTTAATTATAGGTATTTTTATATCTCTGAAATTCTGCTAGTATTTTACTCTTTATATTTATATATAAAATGATTAATTTTCTTATAAAATATAAAAGAAACAATTTTCTTGTCTCTTCTTGCTGTTTCACAAAATCAAGTACTTTAACGTAAAACTTCTGCTTTTGCCATTCTAATGGTCATGCATGTAACAAACTAGAAATTGCTGCAACTGAAACTAGAAATCGTTAGTTTCTGCAACTAACAGAAATCGTTAGTTTCTGCAACTGAAACTAACGATCTACACACACACACACACACACACACACACACACCCTTTTGAACGTCGAGGTTTCTATTTAACAACGTATAAATAATAGGTATGAATAATGTAAATGCAAATAAATATTTGTAAAATTAAAAAAAAAATCCAACTACTCTCTGTTTAACCAAATGTAATTACACACAGACTGGATCAACTCTCCAAAAGTAATTTTTTTAAACATCATTCATCAGCAACACCAACCAACATGCCCACAGCCTTTAAGCAAACTTAACTCCCTCTCACTTCAAAGGTCCCTGTTTTGAGTTTGGCTGTAAATTGCTGTGTTGCCCTAACAAGGAAGTATTTATAAGATTTCTGGTTCTTGCTGTTAAATGACTAGTCTGCTTATTTTCTTGCTCAAATGACCTCATTTCTCTCAGAACAAAAAAAGGGGAGCTTAGTAGCCTCCCTTCCCTTCTTAAGCGTCCTGCTCTGGGGAACCAAAAGAGAAAGAGTCAGAAACTTTTCAGTACATTTCCCCAATTCTGGAGCAGAATCTCAGAGTATTCATTTCCTGCCCAGCCTCCCTTTGGGGAAAAGGAGATCCCTTTGTTCTTGGGTTCATGAGGACAGAGTGAACATGACTCAGAAGAAAGAGAATAAAGTCTATCCCCTTCCCACTCATTTCTTCTGGCATGCCCACTTGCCTAGTCTTCAATTTGGTGTCTATTTGCACCATCATAAATTCTAAACTCAAGAGGATAATCCCAGCCAAAGTCTACATGTGCCGGATACCATAATGTAAACGGCATATGTTGTGAGAAGCTGTTAAATGGAACCAGTGAATGAAAACAGGGCCAGCCCTAGGCCTGGGCCCCTGGATTTCCTCTCCTCTGTAAACCAAGGCCTCTCCCCTCAATTCTAACTTCCTGACATGGCCATAAATAAAAGCATTTTTGGCTACCAGCCCCCCTTGAGATATTTAGGAACAGCATCGATTCCAGAGTTAAAGTTCAGCCTCTGCTCAAAAGTACAAACGGCCAGCCCAGAGCTCCCTCTGACCTGATCGTGATGCATAATAGAAATTGCTGCAAAAAGCTGCAATTTCTTTCGTCTTAGGCCTAGGCCCCACTGTCTTCTCTCCCCCAGATTTGCCCTCATTCCAAAAGGAAGGAGACCCAGTTGATGGGCTGATGGGTTCAGCTGGCAGGAATCCAGTCCATGAAATGAGGTTAATAACAATTTGAAACCCCAGTCAGGTGGGGAGGAATAAACTCATCATCAAATGAGTCGTTTCAGCCCTTCTTCCCCCACCTTTCTGGAGCTGCACCCAAGTTCAAGGCTCTTAAACAATGTCAGGGCCTTTGGGGCAGACATCTGGACCTTGATGTCTTCTGTCTAGAGGGGTGTCCACTGACACGCATACCTCCCTTGCTGGCCCTTGGCTGCTAGTCTATGCAAGGTGACGCTACAATGTCTCTATAGCCATGTGGCCACTTCAGCATCAACCCCCATCGTCTTAGCCTCACTTGTCCTATGATATCTGATTTCATCCGCTATTCTGCTGGGTTCTCAGAGTTTCTGTGAAGAGTGCCTTATAGTCCTGTTTTGCTTCCTCAGGCCTCTGCCCAAGAAGCAGGGGCCAGGCACTGCAGGAGCTACTGGTTTCTACAGTATCATTGCTTTCCACCCAGAGCCCTGCGTTCAGTTCTGCAGTTATTGTGAAATGCCACTCTGCAGTTCACTACCAGTTTTGCTCAGGAGAGAAGGAAATATTACACTCCTAGATGCCAAATGTAGATCTCTCTCAGAGCTGGTAGTCTGTGTTCCTATGATGCACGCTCCCCAGCAACCATCATATCGCATGTCATGTTCTCTTTTGCAACATCATGTCTGAAACAGATTTTGTTATATGCATCTTTGAGCAAGGAGAACTGAGATATGCCTGATTACAGGGCTTCAGTTTCCATTTCTTAGGGATAGACAACCCCAAAAGGCTGCACTCCATGGCCACTCCACAAAACAAGAAAAATAACTAAAGGAAAATATAACTGTAATGATCATTTTAAATATTTCATTCAGTACGAAATATAGATCTTCACTCATTAATGTTTTATTGGAGAAATGAGTTACTGCAGGTCAGACAGCCAGTGCACACAGATGTACACAAAGAGAAGAAAGTAGAAAGAATCTGGGCTCATAATCGTAGGGTTTTGAGGATTACAGATTACTAGAATCATATTCCATGGTGCCAGAAAGCTAGCATGGCTCCTCTAGGGCTTCACCACGTACAGCTCCAGAGTTGGTAGTGTCTGTACCTTCATCCCCACCATATCACTGAGACCCCAGAGTTCATGTTCAAGTGATACCCAGATGTCCCATTATCATTTTACCATAAAAAACTAAAATCACTGTCTGCTTCTCCTCTCTCAAGACTGTCCAACTCATATCATCTCACTTTGGTCAAATGGTTAAAGTAGTACAGTGATTAGGACCTCAGCATAACAGGGATCATAGAGTTAAAAAGAAAGTAAAATGTGTTCACAGCAATATATATATTTATATACATTTATATTTATATATATATTTATATTTATATATGTATATTTATATATGTATATTTATATATTTATATCATATATATATTTATATATGCATTATATATATATATACACATATAAAGAAAAATAGCTATTGCCATAATCTCCCAACTCAGAGATATCTGCTCCTAATATTAACATTAAGTGGGTATGTTCTTCCAGTTTCATAGGTGAGGGTATGCATTTAGTTGTCTTCAAATCTATTTTAACAAGATTTGAATCATAGTTTGGTTCCCTGCTTTACATGCTTAACATTTAAACATGGCTAAGTTTGTGGTGATTTGTTACAGCATCCGTAGCAAACTAATCCATTAGATTTAACCAATCTTCATAAATGTATTGACCACCATACTCTTTCTGTGTTGAAAATGCCTACCTGTTATGCTTCTTTCCCATTTTCTACTATGGAATTTAATTTTTTCCCTTCAAATTTTCCAAGCATATTTATAACTTCATATTTGTACATGTATAGTTATACAGTGGCAGCAGTCATGAAATTAAAAGATGCTTGCTCCTTGGAAGGAAAACTATGACAAACCTAGACAGCATATTCAAAAGCAGAGACATCACTTCGCCGACAAAGGTCTGTATAGTCAAAGCTATGGTTTTCCCGTAGTCATGTGCAGATGTGAGAGCTGGAACATAAAGAAGGCTAAGTGCAAAAGAACTGATGCTTTTGAACTGTGGTGTTGGAGAAGACTCTTTTTTTTTTTTTTTTTAAATTACGCCAGCTGTGCCAGCA
>NW_011494677.1:2025815-2037676 GCF_000754665.1 Bison bison bison | reverse complement strand
CCCTGCCACGTCCACGCTCAGCGCCGCGCCGGGGGGCTCTGACCCGGAGGCGCCCACCTCGGGGCCCGGAGCCCTGGAGCCGCTCATGGCCCCGCCGCGTACCGCTCCCCTCGGTTCCCGGCCGAGGCGCCTCAGCCCGCGCTGGAGAAGACTCTTAAGAGTCCCTTGGACTACAAGGAGATCCAACTAGCTAATTGACCGAAGGAAGTCAACCCTGAGTGTTCATTGGAAGGACTGATGCTGAAGCTGAAACTCCAATACTTTGGCCATCTGTTGTGAAGAGCTGACTCATTGGAAAAGATCCTGATGCTGGGAAAAATTTGAAGGCAAGGGAGAAGAGGGAGGCAGAGGGTGAGATGGTTAGATAGCATCACTCAATGGACATGAATCTGAGCAAACTCTGGGAGACAGTGAAGGCCAGGGAAGCCTGCAGTCAGTGAGGTTGCAAAGAGTCAGACACATCTTAGTGACTGAACAACAACCTCTGTCTATATAAGTAGTGCACATAGTTCCCCAATTTATCATAAACTTTTTAACTTTATAGTTTTTGATTAATATGGGTTTTCACTCTTTCATGTTTTTAAAATCTATCAGTATGTTCCTCCATATTTTCTCATTTTGCTTTTATGTGATATCAGATAGATGCCAATCTACATTTTCTTCCAAGCCATTCGTGACTCATTTTTATGTTTATCTTTTTAATCCATCTAAAAATATCTTTGATAAGTGATATGAAGCAAGAATTTAGTCATTTTCTCCAGTTGTTGGCCAATTGTTCCAACACCACTTATTTAATAATCATCTCTGTCCACTGATTTAAAGTGTTAAATTTCATTTGATTAGTTTATACACTATGGTCTGTTCCAGACCTTTTTATGTTATTCTACTGTTATCCCTGCTTAATTACAGCCACTTTATAAAATCCTTTGAAATCTACAAATGCATCTCCGTATATATTTTTCCTTGTGGAATATTTCAAAAACTTTCCAGATGAACTTTCTGATTATTTTGTCAAGTTAAAAGATAATTCTTTTAGAATTTTTTATTGGAATTGCATGAAGCTTATCAACTGATTTCAAAAGCCAAGCAATTGAGTTCCATTTACACATTTTAAGTGTTGATAATGTTTAAAATTCTTTTTTTATTTTTAATAGATTGTTCTCTTTCTAATATTACAAGCAATACATGTTCATTACAGACAACTAGTGAATGTTGATTTTTTTTTCATTCTCTTTTTTTCTTAGTTGCTCCTCATAGCATGTGGGGTTTTATCCATGAACAGGGATCCAATCTGTGTCCCCTGCAGTGGAAGCACAGAGCCATAACCACTGGACTGCCAAGGAAGCCCCAGAGACTGACATTTTAAAACAGGAACATGAGTGTCTAGAGTCAGGTAAGAAAATAGATCTAGACCTAGATAATGAAAATTCGTCTTCAATTTCAGATTCCATCAAGTGTGTTTAAGGTATGATTTTTGTTCATCCTCTAGCTCTCTGTGAACTCTCTCAAGAAACTTTCTTTTCACTGCTTTTCTGCTTGCTTCACTCCCTTATGCACATTTCGGATTTCCCAGATCATTTCACAGTTCCCTCGCCACTTTCGTTTATTGTTTGCTCCTTTCAGTTCTGAAAGAGTGTCTAGAATTATGCCTTTATTTTCAAAATTCAGCTTGTTGGCAGTATCCCCTCAGCTGTTCACTGCCACATGCAGGTTTTAAATTCTATAGTTGCAGTTTTTAAATTTTCATTCAGTCTTTCATGATTTTGCATTGTTACTTCTGTGATACTGCTCAAATTTCAAAATGTAGTTTCTATTTAAGTGTTGCAGAGAGTGTACATTAGAAAATTTCAGCAATTGCAGCAGTTTGAGTTTTATAGGAAGAAACTTGCTCTGATTCTGTGGAATGGTGTCTTTTTAAACTGTAGAATATCTTTGAGCCAGTGATTTTTCTCAATTTGTGCATTTTTTAAAAAGAGTTCTGCATGAGAACAAACCAGCCACTACCAGTGGGGAGAGGGCTGGGGAAAGGGGCGAGGTGTGGTGGGAAGGAAGTTAAGAGGTACAAACTATCCTTGAATAGCAAGGAGATCAAACCAGTCGATCCTAAAGGAAATGAACTCTGAATATTCATTGGCAGGACTGACGATGGCACTGAAGCTCCAATACTTTGACTACCTGATGTGAAGAGCCTACGCATTGGAAAAGACCCTGATGCTGGGAAAGATTGAGGGCAGGAGGAAAAGGGGATGGCAGAGGATGAGGTGGTTGGATGGCATCATTGAGTCAATGGGCATGAGTTTGAGCAAGCTCAGGGAGATAGTGAAGGACAAGGAAGCCTGGCATGCTGCAGTTCATGGGGTGGCAAAGAGTTGGACACAACTTAGCGACTGAACAACAACAAAACAACAAATAAAATACATGGATGTAATGTGCAATCCAAGAAGTACAGCCAATATCTTGTAATAACTTTATGTGGAGTATAGTCTGTAAAAATACTGAATCACCTATACTGAACACCTAAAATGAACATAATATTTTAAACCAACGTTATTTTATTCTTTAAAAATCATGGCAAAAGAGTTCTGTGTGCTAGGTAAGAGTTGAAGTCATTAAGGTATTATGAGCTGACATGGTTTCTGGCATGGATGTTGTACCAAAAATATTTTTGGCCCCCAAAAGAAAAGAGGAAGACTTGCACTGGAATTCACCGACATTAGAGAAATATGGATGGAAGTACCAGGTTGGTGGTCACTTGGCGTTTCTGCAGGTGCATTTGTCCCAGGAGTGGTGGGGCAGTCAGAAATTTCTGGAGACCTTTCTTCGTCCTCTGCTGTCTGTTCCAGGGTTAAGAGTCCCCATCAGCCATCTGCTCGGTGCAGCCTCTGAAGCCTAATTGGTACCAAGGACAACTGATGGGTATCTATATCCCTCCTGACCATTTCAGAGAGTGTCTATTCTCAAACATTCACTGCCCAGAACCTTTCATGGGTGAGATGGAAGGATTTAATTGGGTCTCTTCTGCTTACTTCCCAAGAAAATTGATTTTCCATATGCCAAAAATGCATTTCTTCTTGGCCAAATATAACAGATTTTTACCCTCATTTATCCGGTAAAATTACCTCCAGTTTTCTGGAGCTTGTCTTGCATCGTTTCCTAGTTTCCAATGCAGAATAAGCCCCATGATTATTTCTGAGTAATATCTGCCGGATTTTAGAGGCAAGAAGTTAGATGCTTGTAAAGTGGTTATCTCTCTTAAAAGTTTGAAAATGCATTTTAGAAACTGGAAAACACTAATAACCTATTTCTGTCAGTCTTGACCCCATTCTAGTGGTCATCCAGGTTTTATTAATACATCTGTAGAGTGACTTTTACTATCTTCTTCCTCCCTATAGCAAAGCAGCCCCCACGTTTTTAAAACACCACCTGCAGTTCAGTCTCTCTTTACGAGTTCCTCTGTGGCCAAGCTCTTCTCTCTAGTGGGATCCCACTTTCCAATTTGTCCCCAGCCCTGCCCCCCAACAGCCATCTATCCTACACACCCCTGAAGTTAATCCTCCTAAAACATTTCAAACCACCAGTGGCTCCCACATCCAACTGGATAAAATTAAAATGCTCTTAGGTTTCTCGCTATCTGATTTCTTGAAACAACCTTATTTTGATCACTCCCTGACACAGAGCATCGTCACCTTCAGCATGACCCCAGAGACACACAGTGCTTAATTTCAGCCCCATGCTTGCCTCAAATGCCCCCCATCCCCTGTGAGGCTGCAAGTACCTGGAAGTGAGGGTCAAGGCTGCCTACCTTCACAAGGTCACAATATTAAACAAATGCTTTTTTGAATCTTTCACATCTTTTCTAATCCAGCACCACACCATCGTTGGTGACGTCTGTTACAAATACCCAGGCTTATCCATTGATCCAAGTGCCTGCTTTTTATAATTATTTTTTTAAGTTTTTTCTTTGGGACATAATGCAGATCAATATTTCATAAATGCTTTATTGATGATGAAAATAAAGAGTATTCTCTGCAGGATACAAAGATCAATATATACATATTTACACATACTGCCTTATTAATTATATTATTCAGGACCTACATAACATTTTTTTCCTATTTGATTAAAAAAATATGCTTTATAGTCTTCTACTACTATTGTAATTCTGTTAATTTCTCCCTGCCTTTCTAAAACTCTTTTCTTTGCCTATTCCAATGATAACTGTATCAATCTGTGTCCAGTCAGATAAGCAGAAAAACTCTGAGTGTTGGGATGAAGCACTCAGTCATGACACATGATGATGTAAAAGGAAAGGGATCCCAGGTGCCCGTTAAGAGGTAGAAGAGGATGTAGAAATGGGAGGAATGATGGGGTGTTAATACCACTGCAAAAATCGGGAGTCCAGAGAAATATTATTTACAGAATAGCTCATGGAGGCTTAATTAGAAGTCTCAGATAGAACAAAGGAAGAAACTTAGGATTCTTACTTAACTATATTGGGAGAAAGGGCAAGAAAGCAGAGAAGGCGTGAACTACATAAATCTCTAGATAGGTAAAAAGTCTGTGGACTATATATAACAATGATAAATTAAAGAAAATCAAGGGACTTCCCGGGTGGTCCAGAAGTTAAGATTATGCACTCCCAACTCAGAGGGCCTGGGTTCAATACCTGATCAGAGAACTAGGTCCCACTTAAAGATCCTACATGCTGCAAAGAGGATCCTGTGGCACAGCTGAATAAGTAAAATATTTTTTGTTTAGAAAAAGAGAAAATCAAAATATAACCACGTTATTTAGATATTGGTAGTAACAAAAGAAAGAAATGGCTAAAATTAGTTTAACTGAAATTGTCAAAACCAAGACACTTTTGAGAGTAAAAGTGGATAGCATTAATAATTGTACTTGGAAAAAAAAAAAGAATGTAATGTAGAGCACAGGGAATATAGCCTATATATAATCTATAAAAATGTCAAGATACTATTTTGTACACCTGGTACTAGTATATGTCAACTATACTTCATTAAAAAATAAAAATATGGAAGGGTTAGAGCAAAACTTTAAGAAATAAAAAAAAGAAAGAAAGAAAGAAAATGAGTGTAAACCTGGAATGAACTGGGCGAATGGCAAAGTACAGTCACCACATGGGGAAGGGATCAGTTGCTTTTCCTTTCTGTGCTATTTGTTTTTTCTTCAAACTGTTCGCGTAGCTTTGAATTTAAAAAAAAAAAATCCTTCACTGGCTTGCCTTTTTACTTTTTCTTATGTCCAAATGATGTGACTCTCTTGTCTGTCTGACTAATAGGGTTGTGAACTCCTGGAGAACAAGAGTCACATGTGACTTATCTTTCGATAACAGCAGGGTTTGGGAGAGTAGTTGTCAAGCTCGTTGAGATAGCAGATAGACCTACCCTTAGTTCTGAGTTCTTTATTTGGCTATCACATTTTACTGTGTATCTTTTTCCAATTAGTCAAAAAATGTCTAGCAGGTATGGGTGCTGGAGATGGAAAACAAACAATTCCTAAAACAACGATAAGCAACACATGAAAGGAGCTCTGCTTCCTAATTGTCCAGAACTTGAGGACGTGGGTTATGTGGCTTGATTCTTGGAGAGATGGTACCGTATTTATCTTGCAGACGAAGAAGAGGAAGTTCAGAGATGTCAAGCAGTTTGTCAAGAGTCACACAGATTTTTTTTTTTAATGTGTTATTTTATTTATTTTTTTAAAAGTTTAAGCATTTATTTTTGGCTGTGTTGGACCTTCAGTGGGCTTTCTCTAGTTCCAGTGAGTGGGGGGCTACTCCTCACTGCGGCGCCTGGCCTGCTCGTTGCGGTGGCTTTCCTCGTTGCAGAGGCTGTGCTCTAGAGTGCGAGCTCAGTGATTGTGGTCCCTGAGCTTAGCTGCCCTGAAACATGTGAAATCTTGCCAGACCAGGGGTTGAACCATGTGCCCTGCATGGGCAGGTCGATTCTTAACCACTGGACCACCAGGGAAGTCCCGTCACACAGATTTTCAATGAGAGAGTTAAGCCCAGATGGCAAGAATGTTCACTGTCGTTCTGATGTTCTGCCCATCCCCAGCACCACCTTTCTAATGAATCATTTTTCTGTCTTCACCGAAGAGTCCTGGCAAAAAGTAGGATTTCTGACTGCAAACAACAAACTCTGTATTCTCTCTTTCCATTTTCTCCTCCAGCACTGGCTCCTTTTCATTCTAGGCTGCCAGTTCCTTATGATCGAAATTTGAAAGCATGTAACTGTTAATCTAGGAGTGATTAAAGAGTTTCATTTCTCGGAAGAGTCAGTACTCATCATCAACTGTGATGAATGAGCCCCTAACATCCCCTGATCCCATTATATTGTGATTAATTGTGCCAGTTTAAGTCAATAATTCATTTGTTAAAAATAGGCCTGCAAAGTATCATTTGTCTCATGGGAGACATCAGAATAAAAAAAAATTCATTTGATACTTCTCATTAAATTAGTGTTGGAAGTTATATTGAAGAGCCCTGTTCATCAAATACTTATCGCAGGCTTATTTGATAAGAAGTTGTATTTGTCTAAAATTATGTCTGCTAACTGTCATAATGGCCTGCATTTTCCCTGTGTTAATGAAGGAATAAAAAGTCTAAATACGTGCATGACTGGAGAAAAGGATGGGACTTGAAACTGGGATTAGAATAATTCCTAAATGGTCTGGTTTCATTGTATTAAAATTTATAAAAAAGAAAGTGAGAGAGATTGAGCTGGGTATCCTGTGCCTGGGCCTGGGACTGTCCTGGGAGGTGCCAAACTGGTTTTCTAAGAGATGGATCTTCCTCATTGTCTCTTAACTAGAAATTATTATAAATGGTGCATTCAGCCTCACTGGGTCATTAAGACATTTTCAGCTATAATGATTTTTTAAAAGATGGAAGTGAAGAGCTGACCCAGTGTAAATGATAATGGTCACCATCCAATGAGACACAGGACTCACAGTTTAATATTTCCAAAGCAGTGTCGTAGCAACTTGGGAAAGACTTCTCAAATGCTCCTGAAATATTTGGATACGAGAAGGGGGATGATGACTTAGGTGACAGATGCTTCTGAAGACAAGGTTGCTTTCTTACAATTGGGGGTAGGGGTAACAGGAAGACTTAAAAGTGGGCTGACTCTAATACAACAGGGCAAAATGATGAGAGGCCAAGTACCCGGCACATGTTGGGAACTTAGTACATGATGGGTGAGAAGGGAAAGAGGAGGCAGAATACATACAAGGGAAGGGAAAGCATGAAAGAACAGAGAAAACCGGACTGACCACAGCGGACCATCGTGCTTTATGGCAGCAGCTCCGAATGACCGATCCTGAGGCCAGCTCCCCAAGCATACCATGTGAAGAGTTCTAAATTTGGGAATCATGGACTCTGAACTCAGGACACACCCCCCCTCCCCAAATCCTTCTTACTGGGCTTGAGATGGTACTCAAGAGAATGCATTTTAAAAATGCTCCGTAGATGACACTGGTGTATGGTCAAGTTTGGATAGGCAAAGGGATAAATATTTAGATGACTGAAAAAAAAATTCTTGTAGCTGTTTGGGTGGGAAATGCTGGCCAACTGGAGTCAAAATATGATGCAAGCCACTTCAGATGGCAAAAATAGACATCATTATGAAGACAACAAAATGGTTTCAAATATTAGGGGTTGTATATGCCCATGTCCAGGCAAGATAAAAGTGCCATTTTAGAAATTTGAGCCCTTTCTCTATTGACTACACAGGGTGCGTGTCATTGAGTCTCTCTGGACGCTTCCAATGATGGAAAAGTAACAGAAGTCTAAGGATTAAGTCAAATCCAACCCAGAAAATGGCTGGGACATTCTCTTTGCTGCCTCAGAAGAGAAAGGGGATACTGAGATGGAGAACAAGAGAGAGACTGGGGACCATCCTAGAGCAATGGTGGAAGCTGCTCCAACCACTGGCAGGGCCCAAGTATTTTCTGAAAACTCAGCAAGAAGGCTGAAAGCATGGCTTCAGGTTATACGTGGTTTTGTGCTATCCTGTGGAGCCCTCCATTTCACTCCAAATATTACTAAGTTTATCACACCCAATGGCATTGGGCTAGTGATGCTTGATGGGTCAAGAAGGAAGGTGTGTCCACGCAGGGGAAGAGTCCTTCAGGGAATGAACAGCAGAGCTGGGGGTGAAAGAGACTATGGAAAAGAATATATTCAGATGATGTGTGTGTGTGTGTGTGTGTGTGTGTATACATTATTGTGTATATATACATACTTGAGTCTTCCCTGATGGCTCAGTGGTAAAGAATTTGCCTGCCAATGCAGGAGACCTAGGTTCAATCCCTGGGTCAGGAAGATCCCCTGGAGAAGGAAATGGCAACTCACTCCAGTACTCTTGCTTGGAGAATCCCATGGACAGAGGAGCCTGGAAGGTTACAGTCCATGAGGTCACAAAGAGTCAGATACAACTTAGTGACTAAAAAATAACATATATATATATATATATATAACTGAATCCCTTTGCTACCCACCTGAAACTGACACAATATTGTAAATCCACTATACTTCAGTTAAAGAAAAAAGAGAAAGAGGCCAGTGATTTATCCTAGAACAGAAACTTGGTGCAGAAGGTGACTGGACAAATCAAGCTTTACCCTGCACTTCTTTTTAACCCTAGAAACTTGTGGATTCTTTTAAAAAATATTTAAGGGGTATATTAGAATTCCCACAGGTAGGCTCCTGTTACTTTCAGACAAAGGGTTTACATAAGAAAAACATTTTACTTCTTCTACTTAAAATTCTTTTCAAGTGATGACTGCAGTGGGTTCGAGATACACCTGAGATCTGTCTTCCCTATGTTTCAGCTCTTTCTGAGGCATTTCAGTTGTCATCTCTTCTCTCTTTTCAATTCTCTCAAAATCTCTTCTTTTCTGAGCCTTCATAAAGGCAAGTGAAAAAGAAAAGATAATAGGTTAAGCCTTTTAATGATGATTTATACTTATCTTAACCACGTTTCACCCATTTTTAATATTTGACAGAGGGGAGAAGCACTGTCAGGACTTATATTTCCCTCTCTCTAATTTCAGCCCTAGGAATTACTAATGCACAAATTAACAATGCAGTTTGTACCACCCACCACAGAGAAAGATGTTAAAATTCTTAATGGGCCCTAGAAATGCCATTGACTTAACTTATTCTAAGTATTTCTAGAGACAGGCCTATAACTTCAGCTTTACTGTTTCCCTTGTGGTATAATCAAATTTGGGTAAAACCAAACCACAGGCATCTTGAAACAAGAAAAAGTATTTTAGAATGCTGGTGTGAAAAGAAACTCCCAAAATCATTTAGTAAAAGTTCTTTTGTCTTTGAGACACAGAATTAGATGCTTAGAGATATGAAGAAATTTGACCAAGGTTATATATTTCTTCGGTGTCATGTCGCAAATCAGAACACACAAATTCTATCCATTTGTTAATAAACATTAGTTTAAAAAATTCCATGTGCTAGGCCTTTACAAAACATTTTTTTAAGAAAAATGAAAATATATAATTCCTGGCCTCATGGTGCTTTCTAGCAAGGAGACCAATATGCAAAGAATTACATTTTCAGAAATACAGGCTTCAGTCATATAAATTTCAGTAATTTAATCAGCCAGGGCTTGCATGAGGAGTGGGACAGAGAGAAGAATATTTTGGGTCACGGTGGTTATGCCTCTTGATCTGTAAATCACAATAAAAATTGTGTGTTTCTGACCCAAACAGTAGTGACGGCGGCTTATTCTCATTCCAAACCTCTTTGGGGTGCTGGTGTTTATTATTTGTAACTACTTACTTTCATTTCAAAACCTATTATTTGAAACACTCCAAAGGCTCTCCTGATAGCATGTTGATGGCATCGTGACTCATTTCAAAGTGATCAAGGGAGTTGGCAGTAATCGCATTCTCAAGGTTATGAAGGTGTTGGTTTGACCTCAGTCCCAGAGCACAGAGTTCAAAGAAAACGTGGTCCCTGCGGTCCTGAACTGGAACCTCTGCAGGTTGGTAAAGACGAAATGAGAGGACAGGAAGTCAGAATCAACTGTGGAAACACTTAGTAGGTTAGGACTACACTGAAAACACCATCCAGCTACTGAAGAGTACATATCCTAAAACAGGGAGGGAAATGAGAACCCCAGCTGTGCCCCTATGAAGCAGATCCGCAACTCCAGTGCTTCCGTCTCCCTCTGAAATCCGGATTCCTCTGGCACTGCGATGGCTCTGCGGTGCCTGGCAGGTGTGTGCACCTCCTAAATCAAGCCACCCAGAATCCGTCCCAGCAGGTTATCTCCTCACAGTAGCCTCATTGTCTGGAGGGGACCCGCTGGGTATTGACAGAGCCTCTGAAAACATAGCTCTTTGTCTCCAACTTCATCATGAAGCTGTAATGTAGTAAATCTTAGGCCAAAAACCTATTAGTGCCCCAGAGAGGTTACAGGAAAGAACTTTTTTGATGTAAATTCAAGTTTTGTCTGTCAGGAGTGGGGCTGTGGAAATACACTGGTCCGGAGTCATGGTAGGTGTGAGGAATCACTTACCCACTGCGAGAACACAGGGACCTTGATTGTGGCCATCTGGTCAACTTCCTGGGGCATTCAGCCAAATAGCCCTAGGTCCTTGCCTCTGTGCTGGAACAGACAGGGTATAAGGTTTTGAGATGTTTCTTGAGGTTGTAGACCACATTAGCCCATAGTCTTGTTCAACAAATCTCATGCGCAAAGGAATATTGGGATAGCTGTCAGGTTAAGAGTAAGAAGTAGGGGTGAGACACCTTTTCTCTCGCCCTCTCCAGGGAGATTTCTGGGGCGAGCACCCTAGGGACTTATATGGTTCCACATGGTTGTGGCAGTAGGTCCAAAAATGCTGAAGTCAGTAAGAAAGCATAAAAGAGAGAGAGAAGCAGGAATTCAGGCAGTGCCTCTCAAGTACAAAGGAGATGAGAAACTGAGGCTTGCTGAAATCTCCTGGCTGGCTCCACCAGTGATGTATTATTGCAGGGTATGTTCCTGTCTCATTGCAGAAAGAATGTAGAGCTGACAGGAGGTCAAGAAAGCCAAGAGAGGATTTATTTAAGTGACAGTACACTCTCAACCAGTCCATTCTGAAGGAGATCAGCCCTGGGATTTCTTTGGAAAGAAGGATGCTAAAGCTGAAAGTCCAGTACTTTGGCCACCTCATGCAAAGAATTGACTCACTGGAAAAGACTCTGATGCTAGGAGGGATTGGGGGCAGGAGGAGAAGGAGACCACAGAGGATGAGATGGCTGGATGGCATCACTGACTCGATGGACATGAATCTGAGTGAACTCCGGGAGTTGGTGATGGACAGGGAGGCCTGGCGTGCTGCGATTCATGGGGTTGCAGAGTCGGACACGACTGACCAACTGAACTGAACTGACTGACACTCTCAAGGGGAGAGTTGGCAGTCTCAGTGAGAATATTTGCTTTACTTCACATCTGAGGCACAGGATGCTCAGAGAGGGGACATTAAAGTGCCAGTAAGGCATTACTGGCAGACGCTTGCTAATAATGAGAGCTATGGAGCAACAAAATGAACTGCATTGCATTGTAGGATATGGGTCTTCATTAAATATACTCAAACAGTAGTTGAGTTGATGCTTTTGAACTGTGCTGTTGGAGAAGACTCTTGAGAGTCCCTCAGACTGCAAGGAGATCCAACCAGTCCATCCTCAAGGAGATCAGTTCTGAATATATATTGGAAGGACTGATGCTGTGGCTGAAACTCCCAATACTTTGGCTACCTGATGCGAAGAGTTGACTCATTGGAAAAGACCCTGATGCTGGGAAAGATTGAAGGCAGGAGGAGAAGGGGACGAC
>NW_011494677.1:2025187-2025715 GCF_000754665.1 Bison bison bison | reverse complement strand
GTGATGGACAGGGAAGCCTGGTGTGCTGCAGTCCATGGGGTCACAAAGAGTCAGACAGGAATGAGTGACTGAAATGAACTGAACTGAACTGAAACAATAGTTGGATGTTGATGGTGGTAATGATGACGTGATCCCAGTGAGAACACTGGTATCATAACCTCCAAGGCAACTGCCGTTGGATGCTTATTGATTTTCATGAATTGTATCAACTGATCTTTTCTGGGTTCCAAAATCACTACAGATGGTGACTGCAGCCATGAAATTGAAAGACGCTTACTCCTTGGAAGGAAAGTTATGACCAACCTAGATAGCATATTCAAAAGCAGAGACATTACATTACCAACAAAGGTCCATCTAGTCAAGGCTATGGTTTTTCCAGTGGTCATGTATGGATGTGAGAGTTGGACTGTGAAGAAGGCTGAGAGCTGAAGAATTGATGCTTTTGAATTGTGGTGTTGGAGAAGACTCTTGAGAGTCCCTTGGACTGCAAGGAGATCCAAAAAGTCCATTCTGAAGGAGATCAGCCCT
>NW_011494677.1:2019361-2025087 GCF_000754665.1 Bison bison bison | reverse complement strand
AAGGAATGATGCTAAAGCTGAAAGTCCAGTACTTTGGCCACCTCATGTGAAGAGTTGACTCATTGGAAAAGACTCTGATGCTGGGAGGGATTGGGGGCAAGAGGAGAAGGGGACGACAGAGGATGAGATGGCTGGATGGCATCACTGACTCGATGGACGTGAGTCTGAGTGAACTCCGGGAGTTGGTGATGGACAGGGAGGCCTGGTGTGCTGCGATTCATGGGGTCACAAAGAGTCGCACACGACTGAGTGACTGATCTGATCTGATCTGATCAACTGATCTTCTCCACAGACATATGAATTGATAGTACGAGTCCTTCCATTTTACAGGCTAGAGGAAAAGGGAACAGTATGATCAAGAAGTGAAAGTCGCTCGGTCATGTCCGACTCTTTGCAACCCCATGGACTACACAGTCCATGGCATTCTCCATGCAGGAATGCTGGAGTGGATGGCTGTTCCCTTCTCCAGGGGATCTTCCCGACCCAGGGATCGAGCCTAGGTCTCCCGCATTGTGGGTGGATTCTTTACCAGCTGGGCCAACAGGGGAGTCCTGTTATAGGTCACACAGCTAGGATTGCGTTGGAAGAATCTGGACCCAGGTCTGCTCATACCTAGAACTCATGCTCTTAACTGTGCTCTGTTGCTAATTGCAGCAGTTATAAATGAGTTTCCATTTCATTCATTCATTTCATTTCACTCAGTTATAAGTGAATTTCTTGTGTGATGTGTGTGATTGAATCAGAAGGCTCTAGAATACCTTTTATATTCTCCAATTCTGTTTCCATGAAAAGATTTTTCATAAAAGGCAAATATTGTGACGTTGCATTATTTTAATCTCTAAGAAATCAATGTAACATTCCATTTGTGAATTAGGATTGGCATAAAATTTGAATATAATATGTGTAATTGACATCATCATCATCTGGGTTTCTGGTAAACTAAACTCCTTTCTTAATCCCGGAGACCCCCTTTGCATAAGTCTAGGCTTCATGATGAAAATTCTGAAAGAGATGGGAATACCAGACCACCTGACCTGACCTGCCTCTTGAGAAACCTATATGCAAGTCAGGAAGCAACAGTTAGAACTGGACATGGAACAACAGACTAGTTCCAAATAGGAAAAGGAGTTCGTCAAGGCTGTATACTATCACCCTGTTTATTTAACTTATATGCAGAGTACATCATGAGAAACGCTGGACTGGAAGAAATATAAGCTGGAATCAAGATTGCCGGGAGAAATATCAATAACCTCAATTATGCAGATGACACCACCCTTATGGCAGAAAGTGAAGAGGAACTCAAAAGCCTCTTGATGAAAGTGAAAGAGGAGAGTGAAAAAGTTGGCTTAAAACTCAACGTTCAGAAAACGAATATCATGGCATTCGGTCCCATCACTTCATGGGAAATAGATGGGGAAACAGTGGAAACAATGTCAGACTTTATTTTTTTGGGGTTCCAAAATCACTACAGATGGTGACTGCAGCCATGAAATTGAAAGACGCTTACTCCTTGGAAGGAAAGTTATGACCAACCTAGATAGCATATTCAAAAGCAGAGACATTACATTACCAAAAAAGGTCTGTCTAGTCAAGGCTATGGTTTTTCCAGTGGTCATGTATGGATGTGAGAGTTGGGCTGTGATGAAAGCTGAATACTAAAGAATTGATGCTTTTGAACTGTGATGTTGGAGAAGACTCTTGAGAGTCCCTTGGACTGCAAGGAGATCCAACCAGTCCATTCTAAAGGAGACCAGCCCTGGGTGTTCATTGGAAGGATTGATGCTGAGGCTGAAACTCCAGTACTTTGGCCACCTCATGCAAAGAATTGACTCATTGGAAAAGACTCTGATGCTGGGAGGGATTGGGGGCAGGAGGAGAAGGGGACGACAGAGGATGAGATGGCTGAATGGCATCACTGACTTGATGGACGTGAGCCTGAATGAAGTCCAGGAGTTGGTGATGGACAGGGAGGCCTGGCGTGCTGCGATTCATGGGGTCACAAAGAGTCTGACACGACTGAACTGAACTGAACTTAGGCTTCATCACTCAAATAGAAACTGGCAAATGATGAAGACTGAGTCAGTTAGATACTCTCACCCAGGACTCTGAATCATGGAAAATGATAAAATGATTTCTTCTTGTAAGGAAGAAGAGATGAGAACCATTCACAGTGATGGTGATGCCTGGAGATAGCAGTCAGAGAAGGCAGCCTGTGCAGACCAGTCCTACTAAAAGTTGATGTCCTTTCTGCTCCTTGTGTGTGCGTGTGCTAAGTCGCTTCATTCCCTGTCTGACTCTTTGCTACCCTATGGACTGCAGACAATGGGGCTCTTCTGTTCATGAGGTTCTCCAGGCAAGAATGCCAGAGTGAGTTGCCACGCCCTCCTCCAGGGGATCTTCCCGATCCAGTAATCAAACTGGAGTCTCTTTAGTCCACCTGCACTGGCAGTGGGTTCTTTACAACCACAGCCACCTGGGAAGTCCTTTCTGCTTCTTGCCCCTCTTCTGTTTTGCCAGCCTGATTGAATAGCCTCTAATCAATTCTGTGAACCTTAAAACGCTTCCTGCTGCTGCTGCTGCTGCTAAGTCGCTTCAGTCGTGTCCGACTCTGTGCAACCCCACAGACGGCAGCCCACCAGGCTCCCCCGTCCCTGGGATTCTCCAGGCAAGAACACTGGAGTGGGTTGCCATTTCCTTTTCCAATGCATGAAAGGGAAAAGGGAAAGTGACTCGACTTTCTTAGCGACCCCATGGACTGCAGCCTACTAGACTCCTCCGTCCATGGGATTTTCCAGGCAAGAGTACTGGAGTGGGGTGCCAGTGCCTTCTCCGAAAACGCTTCCAATATATCCTATTTCTGCTTAAGTCATCAGCTAGTTCCATTGCCTGCAGCTGAGAACCTTGACTGACTCCCCACTTCGAACATTAATATGGTGACCCCTATAGGTACTGATGTTTGCCAGCATCAGAGAGCTTATTTGGGCTTATCTCTAGTAAATTATGTTTAAAAATATAAGTGTAATTAATTATGACTTTCTAGTGTCTTACAAAGAACTTTCATGAGAAATTTCCTGACCTGACATCACTATCATTTTTATGTACATATCAAGATAAATATTATAATTTTCCTTCACTTACTGAATGATTATTACTGTTTTCAGTCTATTGAAGAGTGTGAGACTAAAATTATACAAGCAAAAGACCAAGATATCCTTTTTTCCCTGTGATATTAGACTGTGGATTTAGGAGAATGCAGGAATTTCCACTGGGCCTATAGAATGGGGGTCTATATGTTGGAGACTCTGCCTGCAGTGCGGGAGACTTGGGTTCGATCTCCAGTATCAGGGGGCTTCCCTGGAATGGGGAGAGGTGACCCACTCTGGTGTCCTTGCCTGGAGAATTCCATGGATGGAGGAGTCTGGTAGACTTCAGTCCATGGGGTCACAAAGAGTTTGGACACAACTGAGTGACTAACACTTTTTTTTTTCAAGAGTTTCCTACTGTGTTTAAAGATTTTATGAGTGTGAGAGATAGTACAATACGATGCTGCTGTAGTACAGACTGTGAGCTCTGGAACCACAACCAAGCCTAGGTTTCGATGAATCTCTGCTCTACCTACAGTGTGTAATCTTAGGCAGGTTACTTAACTTCTCTATGCCTCCATTTTCCCAATGAAAAAATGGCAATAATAACAGAGATTATTTTAATAATCTTACATCTAAGCAATGTAAGGAGTCAAAATTCTCATAATTTTTCATCAACACCTTAGATAAAGTAAAATATATATACACTTAATATATAAAACTAATGCATAGAAATAATTACTTATTTCTCTTAAGGAAGAAGCAAGATTCAAAAGTCCTCTAAATTTTGTAGTAGCCTCAGTTTTCATTAATTAATAGACTGAAAGTATACACGTGTCAAACCAGGATTTAACATTAGTTTGGTGTTCTTAACTAAAGATCTTATTTGAACTTCACCAGTTTCTCTGCTAATGTCCTTTTTTTTTTTCTTCTGTTTAAGGCTGAATAAGGTATATTTGGAAACCCTCTGTACTGTTTTTGCAAGTTTCCCCCAAGTCTAAAATTAGTTCATAATAAAGCACAGAAAAGAAGCAAAAGACCATAAGATTAGAAGAGTAAAAATTGTTTTATTTTTCCCCCTAAAGAAATATGCTGAATAAAAGTAATGACATGGAACAAAAAAAGAAAAAGAGTAAGAAGTAGGGGTGAGAATGAAGTTATCTAGTTTTCTCCTCCACTAAAATCAGTCTTTCCTCAAATGTTAAAGATTTGGGGAAGCAATAGAAAACCTCACAATATGTGTATTTTGTTATGTGTGGGACCAGTGATATATCGTCCTTTTAAAATTAATGGTAGAAGACTTTACAACTATACTTTCAGAATAATTAAAGGTTAACTGTGCTCATCTCATATGGATGCCTTTTAGGAGACCTGAGACATTTGATTGGTTGCCCCAGATACAGACCATCTCCTGAACAGACGGATGTTCCCACAAGTAGGTATCCTGTCTATGTCGTCTGAGAAAAGCCCACACACCTGAAAGTAGCGGTGAACTTCTGCCTGTTTGTGACCTTATTCTGGGACACAGGGTGTCTTGCTTTCTCTCCTTAGATATCATCTATTCCCGCTTTGTCATTTTACAAACAAGAAAACGGAAGCTAAAAGGAGTGGGCTGACTTCACTCACAGAAACAGAGCTGGAACGGAAGGACACTCCAGGCCTCCAGATCCTTGCTCCAGAGTTTTTCCTCTGTGACAGTCATCCATCTAGAGGCATGGCTGGGTCCATGAGAGTGTGAAAAGTGAAAGTGTTAGTCACTCAGTCATGACTCTTTGTGACCCCTGTAGTCCATCAGGGTCCTCTGTCTGTGGAATTCTCCAGGCAAGACTACTGGAGCGGATCGCCATGCCCTTCTCCAGGGCATCTACCTGACCCAGGAGTCAAACCCGTGTCTCCTGAACTACAGGCAAATTCTGTACCATCTAAGCCACCAGGGAAGCCCTAACCAACTCCATTTTCAACAGCGTTGGTAAAAAGCTTAATGCAGAGGGAGATGAACAGTGTAGAAAAGTGTTGAGAAATAACATTCTACCCTTAGTTTAATTTAGAATAAATGTATTGTGGTCTTGCTGACCCTCTGCAGGATCGGCCTATTTCATGGGAAGGACAGGGAATGGGGAAGCAGGATTATGTGAACACGTGTTCGTGCACAGGCTGGGGAAAGAGTGGGCAGGATGGGAGACAGACCAAAACCACCGGAGGGGCCTTTGCTCATAGGATCTGGTTTTCTCAGCCTCCCACAGTGCCTAACAGGAAGAAAGAAGGTCTGTGCCTTTGCTGTGTGTACACTTTCCACCAGACTGTTTTACAGTTCCCTGTCTTCCTCCTCTATTTATTCAGGTTGGGTCCATGCCTGGGAGATGAGAGTGGGCGGAAATCCAGAGCCAGGAGCTGGGGCCTCGGGGCCTCCCCTGAGACTTCTGGAACTGGGTAGGGCATCTTCCTGTCTGCCAAGCTTTCCATGGAGGCTGTAGAGAGTGACTACAGAGTCCAGCGTGTGCTTAACCACGCTCTCCTCCAGCTCTTGTGCCTGTTCCTTTTGACGAGAAGCACATGGTGGAAAGGTGATGTAAGGGGAACTGTTTTAAAATCTGGCATGGGAAGGTTGCCCCGATGACATGCCCTGGCCATTGACAAAGCAGG
>NW_011494677.1:1985784-2019233 GCF_000754665.1 Bison bison bison | reverse complement strand
CCTGGTCTCGAAGGCCATGGGCCCAGTCTTTTCTGTGGTCAGAAGAATAACTAAGGGTACCTTCTCATAACCATGGCGTTTCGAGAGAAACACGTCCTTATGCTAAACTCCCTGTTCAACACTTCTACATGTATTACCTCATTTTATTCATGTAGAAAATCGTGGCAACCTGAACTCCATTATGTTCAGAATCAGTGCTTGAATGTGTGTCTGTCTATGCATTCTTCACCAATAAAAAGCCCTCCTTCCAGTGTGAGTGACACAACAATAAAGTGTGACTGTGTAAGCGGTTCCAGCATCCACCATGTACCTAGAGAGGGGACCTAGAGCAAGTCGCATAATCACTCTTTATGTCAATGTCCTCAGCAAATAATAGGAATAATAACAATGACCAGTACGTACCTCATGGGGTGGTTTTGAGAACCAAGTGAAGTATTTTAAATATAAATGTTCATTAAGCAAATATAAGGAGAAGGGGGTTTTGGGGTTTGCTTTTCACATATGTAAAGATATTAGAAATGGATGAACTACATATAAGCTATGTTTTTGCAAGTTCATATAGTAAAATCAAAGGCTAATTTTATCCCAACATGAATACAAATGTAATCTCCTATGGCCAGCCTCTTATGAACCCCTTGATTACTTGCCTCAGGGGTTCTCAGCCTAATTACATCTAATGTCCCTTTTATATTAAGTATGTTAAACCATTCCATTTGTTATCCTAAAGCAGAATTCATAAATAATATAACCTACCTATAGACATAATTATAGAAATCATATGACATCCTGCTTGTAATAATGAAAAGAGGAAATCCAAGGAGAGTGTTTCAATATATAATACTCAAGCATGACTAGAAGACAGCAGTTAATACTCAGATACCTGTTGTTCTACATATAATCACCAGAATCTACCAACCACAAATGCAAACTGATACGAGAACCTTTTATTCTGATTCAAACAATGTAATGACACTGCTGTTAGTGATGTATTTTCTAAAATGATCAACAACTTTTGGTGAAGTTCCAAGTACAATAAAGTGCTGCTTTCTGTCAATTTACAGAATTGATGCTTTACTGAAAATTCAGAGAGCTTTAAAACAGGGCAAAAAACAAACGTTCAGTGTTTTATAGAATATAGGCTCCCAAGTTTATGGATTTAAGTTCAGATCATTCTAAACAGGGCTTTTAACCCAACTACATGTCCAGCGGGGCATCTGAAAATGAAGTGTGAAATGGGATAATTCTTCAATGTGTGTGGTTTGTCCAGTACATGGCAGGATGTCCTTGGCCCCATCCATCAAATCCCCATTATCATGATGATCAAAAACACACTAGTGAACTCCAAGATACACAGGGGTGGCAGCCCCTCCTCTGCCCCACCAGTACCAAGAACCTCCACTCCGTATGCTTCCTTACCTTGTAGGGCTCACCATTTTGCCAGAGTGCAACTCTCTCCCTGGATTACCCAAAATCTTTCTCCTTCATCCTTTGTCTCTCTTATCTTTTATAATCTGATGCTTCAACATAACTAAACTTTTCTTCCTCTCGTGACCTAAATTATTTACTCTAACTGGACTCTCTTTGAACTATTTGCTTCCAACCTAGAGCCCTACGGATGTTCTTGGAAGAGTTGACAAGACATGGAACTAGTTCTTAGAACTAGAAAGTAACATGGAAATCATTTAGTTCAACGCTACAAGCAATCAAGCTGAAGCTTAAATATGTGTGGGGACTTATCTGAGGGCCCACAACCAATGTCTGGTCATTCAGGTCAAGAACCTGCGCCGGTCTCACTGTCCCCATACCACCCTCTGTCGTTACCAATTAACCAGTAAACCAGGCAGCAAACTCATATGCAGGTCATCTACAAGGCACCCTGTTAGGAATGTTTTAGACTTCCTGAGTTCAAAGTACGATTATAAAGACAAGAAATGGCGATGAAAACCAAGGATTGTTTAACGAAGCTTATGTCTTATATTCCAGTTTTGTTCACGACTTTGTCTTCCATGTTTTAGGACGTGAGTAGCTGTAACTTTAGCCTATAGTTCCTCTGGTACTGAGCTAAGATATTACTATTTACAAGGTAAAGTGGAAAAAAAAAAATGTGCCTTACAAAGAGGTGCAACATACAGACAATTGTATAAAGGTAGAATGTGTTGGGAGGAAGAGAATCCGGAAGTGATAATATAGGCAGGTATTATAATATTTCAAGAAGGCGAGACCCCGAATCAACTTGGAGGCAGTGGAAGTGTTAAGAGGAAGCAAGAGATGAAAGACATCCTGGATAGAGAATCTCAGGAAAATGAAAACTGATTATATGCAATGATGATTGGAAAAGGAAATTTCAACACTGATCCCCAAGTTTCCAGTCTACAGAATAGGGGAAGGGTGGTACCATGACTAAAGACCAAAAGGAGATAGGGGTACCACAAAGTCAGAAAGAAGGAAGCTGGAGGGAGAAGGGCTGGTGATTGGGAAATGACTCAACACAGAGCGTGCTCAACTCAGATGGCAACTGAACACATGAAGCCTGTGCCCAAGCAGGTAAGGGGAAATGTGCGTCTGATCTTCAGCCTGTAGTCATGAAGCTAGACGTGCATGCGAATGACACGGATGAAGGAGGAGAGTTAGACCACTTAGAAGGAGAGGATGGACTGGAAAGTAAGCGTCAACAGTCTGAGCCTAATGAATAGCTAACAAGTTTGGGGGTGAAAAGAAAGGGAGAAGATGTCAAATGAAACTTTTAAAGGAGGAGGTGGGGGAAGAGAAATTAAGGGAGGAAACCGAATTGAGCAGATCTCCGGAAGCTGCAGGCGGAGAAATTCTCAACAAGCCTGGCTCACAGCGTGGCTGAGGAGGACGTGGGGGATCACAGGATGGGCGGAGAGGATGCTGCTCAGAGCACAGGTAGAGCCTGGCAGAAATGGGGAGAAAGGGCAAGGTTCTCTGCCTGCGAGAAGACCAAAGAAAGAGACGCTGGATAAAGCATTGACGGAGAAGCAGAGGGGCTGAGCAGAGAGCCGAGAGCCAAAAGCTGGAAGGATCTCAGGTAAGGGAGTCTTGTCCTCTTCAAGAGCGGGAAAGGAGAGGTGGTCCGCTGAGAGCAGGAGGGGCTGAGAGGGAGGGGCGTGGTGAGAAGTTACTCCCTAGGACGTAACAGGAATCCGGCGTGTGATGGATGATGGACGAGAGGCCAACGAGAATTCAGAGTTGCTTTAATAAAACGAGGGAGGAAGAACAGCAAAAGCAACAGACTCACAGACCCAGAGGACGAACTTCTGGTTACCGGGGAAGAGATGCGGGGTAGGGGTTGTTTGGGAGTCTGGGATGGACATGCACACACTGCTATGTAAAAAAATGGATGACCAGCAAGGTCCTGCTGTATAACACAAGGAGCTCTGCCCAGTGTCGTGGGGCAGTCTAGACGGGAGGGGAGTCTGGGGGAGAACGGAGGCATGTATGTGTAGGGCTGAGTCACTCTGTGCACCTGCAACCATCACAACATTTTTAATCAGTTCTACTCCAATATGAAGTAAAAGGGTTCAAAAATAAAAGAAAGGTAGAACAGGGAGGAGGTTATGGCCTCGGAAATTTCACGAGTTCAACATCCAAGTAGTGGAGGAATTCTCAGAGACGTCGATGATGATGATAACGATGATAATTTCAGCTAACATTGCATGTGGTATTAAAGTACCAGATAACATGTTAGGCAATTTTTTTCATGTGTTTTCTCATTAAATCTCTATAGCACCACAGTAGGGTATTACTATTATCCCATTTTATAGGTGAATACGTCAAGTCTACAGATAGCCGAGCCATTTGCTCTCAGGCACACGAGAGACAGACCCAGAACTCACACCTGGTCCTGTTACCTCCAGAAAACCTAATGCCAAGCTGCCCATGATGGTCTTTACTGTCACTCACGTGAGCAGCTCCATGGAGGTGGGACCAAGCTTCCTGAGGATGTAAAACTTGAATGGTGCCCTAGGGCAGAGTTGGGAGGATGATCCATGTTCACGTTGGAATCCTGAGAACTCGAACTAGAAAAGGAAGCCTGTGAACCAGATGCAGGAGTCACTCAGGAAAGAGAGAAAGTGTTACAGATTCTGGTGTACGAAGCTCACCTTGGAAAAGTTGTTGGATAAAGGTCACGAAATGATGGTTGGGGGAAGTGGTGGGATACACGGATGTTCTGTTCAGGGAAAGGAATAAGAGATGTGTTAGAGATGGTTACAAGATAAATGGAGTCTTCAGAGTAAAGCCAGAGGTTTTTCTTAATGCTAGGATGTTGAAGGATGCACAGAAAATTATTTGGGGAGCTCTGTGCATTTTGTTTCGTTTTTAATATAGACAGTCCCAAGGGATAGGTTGCATAGTTTCAAGTTAGAGATCAGATAAGACTTTAGGGCTCTCTGGAAAGAGATGGATATAAGGGCTAAAGTGGAAGGAGAATGAAAGTTGGGATTTAAAACTATTATTTTAATGACCAGGGCTTGGAACGAAGAGGTCAATAATAACGGAAGAGGAATAGCAACTAGAAATCAATCAGTGCAGGAACTGTTGGTTTTGCATGATGACCACTAGGAGGAGCTCCAGCTTCCTCCTCACCTAGAGGTTAGGAGCACAGTTTCAAATTCTCAGTCTACTTCCTAGATGGGGGATTTGGACCATCTGCTAGATAACAAAGTGGAGATCATGATGTTGTTCAGAGAATAGTTTTGAGGATTAAATGAGATACTACATGTAACATGTTTTTACCGCTCTGCCCTGAAGACAGGCAGCCATCAGGGTCCCAGTTGGAGAGGATTCTCTTCCATCAGAAACGAAGCCGTGAGAACTACTAGACCAGGGTGCCAGGGCCTCTGTTCAGCATGGAAAGGGAAACCGTCCACAGTTGCTGACACGTCTGTGCTCTTTAGGGATTGTCTTTTTCTATCCAGTAAATCCATATGGCTTATGTGGCAGAAACGGTGAAGCTGCCTCAAGTCTAAGAGGAGTCCATTAGGAAGAAATCCAGAATTGGTGAGCCTTCTAGATCTTCAAATGAAAGCTCCTCCTTCCTCGAAGACATGTTTCACCCTTCCTTGTCTCTTCTCCCCAGCTGGATGGTGAGATGTTGGAATTGAGGCACGGGGAGGGGGTGGGGGTGGGCTGGGAGGTCTGCCTCGGAGGCCTGTCTTATTACACGTCTTCCACCCCCTTCTGTTTCCATTTCTAGAGCCTGTCTCTCAGCAGACTCTCTCCCAGCATTTTTTGTTTTGTTTTGTTTTTAATTGGGGCCTGGATACCCTCATTGTCATTTATTACATTTCTCTTCTCTGAGCCTGGAGGACTTTCTCTGGAATAAACATAAGACCTGTTATTTTAGAAATAAAATGTGTTTTTCATTAAAAACCTTATTCTGACTCCTTCAGTCCCAGCAAAGCTTTTCCCTCCTGGCCTAATTGGGTTTCAAGTTATCAATGATACCATTTCTGTACAAGGAAGCAGGACTCCGCCTGTGTCCTACTAAAAGCCCTCCTACCACTGATATGAAATGAAACTTCCCTTTGGGAAAGTGTAAGGGGAAAAACTGTTGCTTTTAAACTGTGGTGTTGGAGAAGACTCTTGAGAGTCCCTTGGACAGCAAGGAGATCCAACCAGTCCATTCTGAAGGAGATCAGCCCTGGGTGTTCATTGGAAGGACTGATGCTGAAACTAAAACTCCAATATTTTGGCCACCTGATTCAAAGAACTGACTTATTGGAAAAGACCTGATGCTGGGAAAGATTAAAGGCGGGAGGAAAAGGAGACGACAGAGGATGAAATGGCTGGATGGCATCACCAACTCAATGGACATCAGTTTAAGTAAGCTCCGGGAGTTGGTGAAAGACAGGGAATGCTGGCATGCTGCAGTCCATGGGGTCTCAAAGAGTCAGACACGACTGAGCGACTGAACTGAATTGAATAGACGGGGAAATAGAAAAGAGGGTTTCAGAACTCCGAGGGGAAACCTCTCATTACCCTTGTAGGTTGCTAGGTCTACATTGTTCCTCCCACACTCATCAAAACCATTCCCCCCTCCCCATCCGGCGACCCTCCCCAATCCCATCAGCCAAGGGAGAGACATGTCCAGGACTGTGAAAAAAGGAGACCAATAAGCCTGCCTAAATGGGAAGCGTCTAGACTTTGTTCCAAAAGCCAATGTAGTGAAGTCCTCAACAAAGAGAAAGCCCAGTGGTTACATCTCAGAGCGAGCCAGTCTCCATCATTCACCTGAGCCGTGGGCGGTGATTGACACGAACACCCACACAACAGAGTCCCTCCCATTTCTGAGCAGCAGCCCCCAACCTTGGCTACAGGTTACCATCAGCTCGGGAGCTCTTACCTCTCATGCCAGGATTTAAATTGCTTGAGATCAGATCTTCAAGACTTTTTCAAACATCTAGAGGATTCAAATGTGCAGCCTGAGCTGAGAACCACTGTTCTAGGATCGTGTTGTCCCATAGAGTAGCCATCTGTGAATACTTAAAGTTGGAGACCTAAACATCAAATCAAATTAAAAATCAGTTCCCAGATTGCACTAGCCACATCCAGCTGCTGGGGGCCCATGGCTTTTCTAGGTGAGAGTACAGACCTACCAAGTCTCCATCATCATGGATGGAGTTGTCCTGGAAGTAACGAGAGCTAAGAATATTTCTAAGCACAGCAAATGTTATTTGGTTTTAATGTAGATTTATTTTAATTATCTTCCATTTTGTCCTTGCACAGCATCAGAAAAGATATTTAAGAGGTGAATTTGGTGTAAATTGATCCCGGTCTAGAACATGAATCACTCACAGCATGATGGGCTCAGGACACTGCCTATCAGGTGTGAATTTGGCCCAATATCTTCCATGTTGTCATATTTACCCTCTTAACTTAAACGTAAATTTACCACCGAAAATCACCCTTCTCCTTTTATTCCGTTACCCTTTCTGATCTGGGGACCTACTCTAACTAGGCCAGTGATTCTGGTAGCTGCCAGAAGACAAGGTGAATGGCTTCTGCAGACCGTGGACCTGGCCCCAAGGCTGGCCAGAGCATCTGCCTTTGGATTCACAAAAATCTACCCCACAAACAGAATCCCATGAGGGCATGCTATCTTCTGTTTCAATGTCCACGTTATAATCCATATTACTATTTTATCATTTGGGGCCTTTTAATCCTAATATTGATGTTGCCCAGTCCATGTTTTGGTGGTGGTGATTTTATTCCAATGGACTGATATGGCCACCACCATGATAAAAATAGATAAATGCACTTGGTTGATTTCCTCAGTCCTGCAAAAGACAGGACACCAGCAAGAGCAGATTTTTGATGGAGGCACAGTATCCACTTAGGCCCCAGCCAAGGTCTCACTAAAAGCATGAATCAGAGCCTAAATACCAAGTTAAAGACTCCTTCTGCTAATGGTGTGAGTACCGCCCTCCACCCCACCCCGTGGGTGAAAGAGTTGGTTCATAATGTCAACACGTGGTGAGGTCAGACACAGTTTTTCTTCTGATGGAGGTAACTCAGAAGTCCTGAGGCTATCCAGAAAGAAATGACGGGGCCCACTCTGCGTTGAAATCTGGAAATCCAGCATCCCTTTCAGGGAGGAGGTAACAGGCAGCTGCCAGCTCCTGTCCCTTTCCAACTATTTTCTATTCCCTTTTCCTTGATTGTTGCTGCCTCAAACTGCTCCTTAACTCTGCAGAATGGAAGACTCTGCCACCTGCTGTGAGACGTGAAAATGCCAGGGGCCCACTGGCATTTGCCGCAGGGCAGGGTGCTGTCTGAGTCGTCTGTACACCTGGCTGTGTGTGGAGATGCTCCATAGTAACTAATCTGGAGGGGTGGGCCTGGCACAGGCCAGAACCCTGTGAGCTTTTGGCTTCGCTTATTTGGGGTTGATTATCATGTCAGCTGCCCAGGGGATAGGCGCGAAATACACACATTTGATCTGATCTGGTTTTTAAGAAGTGGTCCGATGAGTTCACCTGTTTTAACAGCTCAATCAGATGGACCGGGTATCCAGGCATCGATCCTATGGCACTGCCTGGATCCATCTGAATGAAGCCATTTAGTGCCATGTATAAACACAGCTGAATTCAGACGAGTGGGATGAAATCTTTCCTTGAAGCTCTTGAGTCATTGAAAATCCAACCCCTCTGACGGGGTCTCCACTGGGGAGAGGCTGTGTAGCAGCCTGGTTGCAACTCTATCCAACTCCCTGAATGGAATTCAACTTCTTTCCTAGTTTCATTCCTGGGGATCTCCTTTTTACATCACCCTGAGCTCCCCAAAAGGACATTTGTGAGAGCGATAGATAAAGACTGGGGATCAAAGACACGGGCATAAGCTATCAAAAAAGTTTCTTTCCTGGAGGTGATGAAATCTGTGACCTCTCACTTGGGGGGTCAAAGACAGATCGATTCTTTTCTGAAGTAAAACGGAGCCAACAGGATTTATGCTAAACAAGGACTCTAAGAGATTCTTGACTGACCCTAATTGTTTCACAGTACTTCCTAGCCTTATTCAAAGCCATGCTTCTTTCTGCTTAGACAAAGGGGACGGTTCAGATTTGGGGGTTCTTCCCTTGGTCATGCTGTGTGGTGATGTCTGATTCTGCACCTCAGAGCTCATCACCTTGGCCATGACTGCAACACAAGGCCAGCTGATTCTGGTTCTCACGTGTCTTGGATTTAGCAGAGTTGTTTTTTTCTATTTTTGCATCATTCCTTTTTATTAATTAATTTTAATTGCCGTGTATTTGCTTTACAAAGTTTCTACTACATAGCAAAATGAGTTAGCCATAAGTATAAATATATCCCTTTTCTTGGGATTTCCTTTGCATTTAGGTCAGGCAGAGCATTCCTGTGCTCTATATTATGTTCCCATCCATTGTCTGTTTTAGACATAGTATCAATAGTGTATACTGTCAATTCCAATCTCCCAATTGGTCCCACCCTACCTCTTTCCCCACTGGTATCCATACATTTGTTCTCTACATCTGTGTCTCAGCTTCTGCTTTGCAAACAAGGTCATCTGTACTGTTTTTCTAGATGCCATATAGATGTGTTAATATGCAATATTTGTTTTTCTCTTTCTAGCGGGGTATTTCTAATGACTCTTCTACCTGCCCCTCGGCTTTCTCATCTGTAAGTGAGATGGTTGAATCCGGTCATCTCTAAGCTCTCTCCTAGCATTTGCCTTGTTAGAGTTGAAGAATATCCTCTGCTGGTATTTGCATAGCATATTAAACATCTTGTACAGCAAAATTGTATCTATCATCTGCATTGCTCCTTCTCAGTTGTCCTAGGGAAAACACACCCTTTATTTTCTTCAGACACATTACCCAGTTAGATCAGATATCCAAGGTCCATCAGTCTAAGTAGGTGGACGTGTTAACACAGCTGCCCCTAACACACTGACCACTGGACTCTCAGCCAAGTCCAGATTCCCTCCACAGGTGGATGCCCTGCCTACGGGAGAGTTAACACCACCTGTCAGCACCCAATGTGGCAAAGACTGGCATGAGGCAGTGAGCTTGAACCATCTTGTGTTGAAAGGCAGAACTTTTTCTTTCTTATAGTTCAGCTTGTATCAAGGCCTTCAAATGCAGCCAAGGCATTAAAGAAGAGAGAGGGGAAAAAAAAAAACCTTGGAAGGTTTTTGTACTTTACGCAAGAAAAAAAAAATTTTTTTTTCACCATTACCAAAATCTCCTCCAAACACACAGACCCTACAGTATCCCTATTAAATTATATAGCGCGAGTCCAGCCCTTGACTGTCAGCGGGGCCCATCAGTCCTAATTTATCGCCCCAGGAAACACAGTACAATTATGGTAATAAATAATAATAGGATTCAGTACATGACAACATGAATGATGGAGGCTCTCAGAATTCATTTACGTTGCTTTGTGTTGCAATCATCATGCCTCTAATGTAATGCCAAGCAAATGAGCCCCTTTGAATATTGTGCAATCTATTGCAAGTCAACTGGCACAAAACTCACTCAATAAATCATGTTCAAACACATGCCTGTAATGACAGGTAAATCAACAATGAAGTAATTGCATTTAATGTATTGAAATACTGGACAAAAAAAACAGTGACCTCGAAGTGACTTTTTGTAAAAGGTATGATATAGTTGCAACAGGGAGTGAGTTCCATCCTAAGAGGCGCTTCTTGCTTACACGCACACACAGCACCCGGGACCCTCCTCCCTGCACAGGCCTTGATTTATCGCGGTCTTCCTACAGCAGTCACGTGACCAGGCTGTTGGAGGCCTCAAAGGGGGCCTTCACCAGGCTGAACTCCACACTCTGCTCAGGGTGGGGATCAGCCTCCAGCCCAGGAGCCCCTTCTCTGCCTGGCCTGTCCCCAAGCTCCGATTTGGGGAGTTAATGCAGACGGCAACCTGATGGGAAGGAAAGAGCCCTGGGCAGGAGTCAGGAGGGCCCATCCCAGCCCTCGTCCTGGTATTAACAAAACCAGCATTCAACTCTCACCAAGTCCCTCCGCCTCTCGATCCTTCATCTGTAAAATGAAGGGCTTGGACTGTCATCTCTGAAATTCACTGCAATTCTAATATTTTACCAAGTTCTGATTCTAATTAGAGGACTTGATTTTCAAACAGGCAGAAAAAGTCCCCCGCCCCCACGCCGGCTCCTGAGTGTTGGAGGCCCTGGTTTGAACCAGCCGGCATCTCTTCATCATTTCTGTGGCTTAGGCCAAGTGTATGTGCTTATAATTTCTGTGAAACTTGGGCCTGCCCCTTTCTGGGCAAGCAGACAAGTCTGAAAATAGGGCCCCAGGGGCCATGTGGATGGATAACAGACAACATTGAAATGACAGGCTTCCCCACATCCCCTGCTGCAGTGGGCCCATCTCCCCTCATCCCAGCAACCACGTCAAGAAGAGATGAAGCAGAGCCTCGGTGAAGCCAAAGGCCACTCCAGGGACTGTTTCTGCTCTTGGGAAACACTCCTTCTCTGAAAGGTTGCAGAGCCTCCTCCACTGACAAACATCCCTCTTTCTCCTTAACTCTGAGCCTTTGACTATTTGTCAGTGTAGATCTCAGGACCCTACCGTCTTGGAGACATAGGGAAGTGGCAAGATGTCAAAGAAATGGCAGCAAATGTGGAGTGAGAAGGCCTGGCACGTGGTGTATCAGGCCCGTGACCACGTCCAAGTCCTCAGCTCTCCAGCTCTGTGGGCTGCATCTGTGAAATGCTCATATGTGGTGTGCCCACAGTGGGGTTGTGGGAAGAACTGTGTGACACACTCATGAAAAACCTCCGTTAATTGTACACCAAGAAACTGAAGTTTCAGTTTTAATGATTCTTTGGGAGAACAGAACACTCAGAGATGAGGGGACTGTCTTTTGCTCTCAGACAACACTTCTCACCACCAGACATCATCTTGTCGATGGATCTCTGGGTTGTTATTGTCAAGCTCTCCTCGGGAGGGTGTCGACTAAAGGAAGAGGGGCTTTCAGGGTCTGATTCTCATCACTCATCTGTTCCCAGCACAGAGAACAAGGTGAGCAAGTGTTTATTGAATGAATGAGTGAAGGACTCCTTTTCTTTCTTAGCAGTGATCTTGAAGGCGATTTTAGAAATGATATTTTGGTACCCTCCCTCAAACCCGTAAACACAGCTTGTCCTCTTATATATATGGTATATGATGCTTAGATGGTAAAGATAAACATGAGCCTACTGTGTAGCACAGTATATTCAGAACTATATTCAGATTCCTATGATAAACCAGAATGGAGAAGAATATTAAAAAAGGATGTATACATATGTAAAATGGAATCACTTTGCTGTACAGCAGAAATTAACACAACGTTGTAAATCAACTATACTTAAATAAAAAAAAATACTGAAGAACATAAATACAACATCCTGCTTCATTTACCTTTCCTGCTGAAATGAGGCTGTCTGGCTGGAGGTGGCTTCTTTGGCATCCTACAGCAAGGATGACAGTTGGGAAGCCTTTGAAGCCCACTGAGATGTCTTCTGAGGCCAAGGCTGGACTGTCCAGAGAAAGACGGCCTGCTTCAAAACAGGAAGTGATTTAGGAAGCTGGGAAAACCCACAAGCATTTCTGCATTGGAAGAGTGGGGAGTTATGGTGAATCCAACCACCAGAAGCCCTTGAGCTAACAAGTTTCCATCCTCAGGCCCTGTCCCCCTCTCCTGGAAGCCATCTGTCACAGAACCACAAAATTGTCCTCAGCTTTTGCTTACCTTCTCCTTCTTTGGGACAAGGTTTTATTTATTTATGTCTTCGTTGCTCCACGGGCTTTCTCTAGTTGCAGCAAGCAGGGGCTACTCTCCAGTTGCGGTGCACAGGCTTCTCACTGCAGTGGCTTCTCTTGATGTGGAACACAGGCTCTAGGGCTCGCAGGCTTCAGTAGTCATGGCTTGTGGGCTCAGGACTTGTGGCTGCCAGGCTCTAGAGCACAGGCGTGGTTGCTCTGCAACATGTAGGATCTTCCTGGACTAGGGATCAAACTGTGTCTCCTGCATTGGCAGGCAGGTTCTTCACCACTGAGCCACCAGGGAAGTCCCCCTCCTTCTTAAAGGGGGACCTTGCTCTCTCAAGAGCTCCTCCGTGATACACCTGGAAAAACCAGGCAGCAAGCAGCAGCCCCAACAAAAGACCCATTAACCAGAGCAGGTGGGAGGGAAGGCAAAACAGGGGGCTTAGAGGGACACAGAAAGAAACAGAGTAACTATAATTTTAGAAAATTGTTACCAGTTGCGAGATGTTAAAAGTGTTCCCCAAAGAAGGGAACCTGGAGAATGGAGAGACTGGGCTTCTCCCTCTGACCCGATGATTAATGAGCTAGAAGTTTGGATCCCTGATGCTAAATACCTACTGTGTTGATCTTGGGGTTTCTCAACACTGGGCTGGATTCAGATTGTTCCTGGAAGCAGGACAGGTATTTGGCCACAACTGGTGAGCAACGGCTCAAAGACTCCATCTCCTACCCCTGGGATTCCAAGGTCCCTTCAGAAAAAACAAAATCAGTGGCAAGGCAAGCCCAGGGTTGAAGAAGAGGAGCCAGCTCTCTGTGTCTTCTGAAAGTTATGGAAAAAGATGTGCCTTTTACTGAGCACATGCGCTTGCCTGGTGGCTCAGATGGTAAAGAATCTGCCTGCAATGGAGGAAACCCGGGTTCAGTCCCTGGATTGGGAAGATCCCCTGGAGATGGAAATGGCTACCCACTCCAATATTCTTGCTGGGAGAATCCTCATGAACAGAGGAGCCTGGTGGGCTGTAGTCCATGGGGTTGCAAAAGAGCCAGACATTGAGAGACTAACACTCACTGAGCACATTGCTAAAGTTTCTTTATGGAAGGTAATGGATTTTAGTTCGACCCATCAGTATGAATGGTTTATAAATACCCCCCGGACAACATTCAGAAGATCACCCATCTCCCTGGTTCAGCTTCCCCAAAGTGTGTTTTCTTCACCCCAATTTCCACTCTCAGTTCTTGCCCCAGCCATCTTCCCATTTCCACCCCAGAATACCATCCCTCCCAGGATGTCAGGGACAAGAGATGAAGCCCTGCCTCTCAGCATCTTATGAAACCCTTCCTGAGAGCCAGTGAGCTTGCAGCCCTGACTGTGAAATGGCTTTGTCACTTGACTGATGACTGGGGGCCAGCAACCACCACCCCTCCCACGGAACCCCCAAAGTCCATACACAACACATCAGTGGGGGGAGAGTGATAAAGGAACTCCAGGGAGCCTTGGATGACACCAAGGGCAAAGCCAGAGGACCAAAGCCAGCCTTGCCTGCGAACCACATTCATCCCTGAGAGGAAGGGCTTTCCTCCAACTCGCAGAGGATGAGCAGGCAGATACAGAATCAGAGGGGAACATTTTCATCCAGAACTTTCTATGTGTTTCTAGACAAACTGGGAGGCTTGTGAGAAGACCCTCTTCCTGAAGAGCACTGTACCAAACACGCAGACTGGGAGGAAGGAAGCTGTCCTAAGTTCTCCCTGCGTGGCCGCTACACCACCACTGGCTCTTGGTAAAGAGATATCAGGCTCGGTGATGGTCTAGAAGCCCTAAGACCTTGGTCAAGGGTTCCAAGGCAGCTCAGAGTGATGCCTGTGAGCCTCAAGGGGAGTTTGCCAGAGCCAGGGACGTTCAATCATTTTGTTGTCTGTAACACCTGTTTCAACCCTACTTGCCATTGTCAATCATACCTCTCTCTGGAAATGCACAGAGATTCTTTCTGTATCTGTCAATCACTCTCAAGAATTCCGGCCCGAGTATCACATGAGGACCAAGCATGTCGATCAGGAATTAAGAATGGAGTCAACTAGAACAATGAAGTGAAACTCTGACTTGGGCTTTGGTTCAGAATTCCAAGTGCCTTTGTTTTCCCAGAAGTGACAGCACTTAGGGGAATATTTTTTTTTTCTAATTATGTTTTTATTTTCACCTGAAACTCTGAATTTGGGGGTTCTGAGTTATCAGTGATGAAGCAGCCTCATCCTCGAGATACCTTCAGCTTAGAACAATTTTTAAAAAACAAAACTTTTTAAGGACTTGAGAACTTGAAATTAACCTCCTGAGTGGGAGACTGGGCAGATCTCTTTCTTAGTGTTTTCCCAGGCAGATCTCCATGATCTAAACGCAGAAACACTGGAGAAGCTCAGGAGAGCAGACCACCATGTGAAGGGCTGAGCCCACATCATCAGTTCACAGTTTACAAATGAAGCAGTCAAGGCCTAGAGAAGTTAGCATTTGATTTGTTGCTGTTGCTTAGTTGCTAAATTCTTTTGTGACCCCATGGACTATAGCCCGCCAGGCTCCTCGGTCCATGTGATTTTTCAGGCAAGAACACTGGAGTGGGTTGCTGTTTCCCTTTTCAAGGGGTCTTCCGAGCCCAGGAATTGAACCTGAGTCTCCTGCATTGGCAGGTGGATTCTTCACCACTGGGCCACCTGAGAAGGCCAGCCCTCAGACAACCTGTAAAAATGCCCTTGAGGGAGAGATGTCACCAGGCTTTATATGAAGCTCAGAAAGAGCCTCTCCACTGAGATCACACAAATCCCAGGTACTTTTCATTGTGCTTTGTTCATGATTATTAACCTTTCCTTCCCCCACCTCAACCCCTGCCCAGGGCTCCCTCTGCTGCAGGCCAATAGTTTGGTGAAGCTTCTGGGTCACCCACCAGCCAAAGCTCTGTGCTCTTTTGAAAAATGTGCACGTATGTTCTGCCTCTTATTTCCTGAGTGGTCCTCACACCTGGAGTAATAAGAGTCCAAAGAAGTCAGGCCAGGAAATTGAGTTCTTCTTGACTCCAGGCTGGGTCATTTGGATATTAGAGGATGAATGTGCTTTGTGACTATCCCTCTGCAGGAGAGGACCAGGATCCTGCCAAGGGATTCACGAGACCCTGGAGCTGGCAAAGGTGGAGGAGAGGAGCATCCCACACCCTTCAGACAAGGAGCTGGACAAGCTGTGATTTCATCTCAAATGTTTCCTCACATCCCACCAAGCAAAAGAAAACGAAAAATCACTCTCCCTCCTACCTATGTGCACACAAAAGGAAAAACAAGTTTTTTAAGAAAAAGGAAACACTGGGAGCATTTTTGAAGGTAAAAGGCTGTTTATTGCTGCCAAAGTGCTGACATTTTTTTTTTTTTTACTCCTGCCTCTGGCAACTGTATGAGAATCAGAGACTTCAGTGGAGAAGAAATGCATTCACTTGTCATCAAATAAAACCTCTGTGTTCCACAGAGGAAATGGGAAAATTTCATCCTTAACTGGATTTCTGGATTCTTACTGGGAATGGTGGAGTGGGGGGCAGGGGGAGGGTGGAATTTCAAGATGCCCTGCAAACCGGAAAAGGCGGTGACCTCACTCTGCCGGGGGAGGGGTGGTCAGTGCTCCAAATCGACAGGAGTCAAAGGTGGCGAGGGATGAGTCACAAGGGGACAACCAGAGTCCCAGAGTCGCACACCAGGGCCAAGATGGCACCACTCCATCCAGTGTCACCAGAGGGTTGCGCTGACTTGTTTGAAATCACCAGAGCATCGGGGATTTTTTTTCCCTCTCCCCTGGAACATATCCCATGGCCCTTCTAACAATGACTTGGGGGATCAGTTTGGCCGTTACTGAGCTTAGCGCATTCTATATGCAATCATTGTGCTAAGCACACTATTCATTTTCTCCTCTTTACCTTTCCTGCAACTGATTTTTTTATGACCCATCTCCAGCCTGCCTTACTGGCTTTATCCCCATCCATGGGGACAGTAAAAATGGCAAAAGGGAGCTAAAGATGGTCCAGTCCAACCACACATTCTCACCAGGCTGGAGATACCCATTCTGACCCTTGAGGTGATGTTCCTCTGACTTTTCTCAAGTTCTCTTTGCTCCATGTATCTCCCATGTTGATCTGAATGCCCAAAAAGTGACCACCGCTATATCCCCTTCACATCCCAGCATCAAATTCTCATGGATTTCAGAGCGCTGAGGTCAAGATCCAGAGAACTCGAAACCAGAGGAAATTGGGTTGCTCGGATGTGGGATTGTTTATTATGCTCTCAGCCTTAATTAGGTGTAAGTAACATCTTGTCAGTGTCCTGCCACATATGCTAAAGCTGCCGGGGCAATTTTACTGGTTCTGACAGCTTAAATCAGAAACAAGAGAGTCGACATGTCAGTGATGAGGCCAGACATGATGGATATATTAAGAGGAGTCTGGAAAACTCTGGACTTCATTACACCGACCCCACTTCTCCAAAGTTTCTGTCAAAAGAATCTCAGCCTCTTTGGAAAAGTCCCTGTGGGATCGGATTACACCCAATTATAGGGCCTCCTGCAGCCACCTGGACACAGGAGGATTTCCGCCAGGGCTTCATCACAGGAGTGATGGAGGGAAGATGAGAACAGAGAAACCTCCGATTTGGGTATAATTTCTACAAATAGATCTATCGAGATTTAAAAGGTGCAATAACCTGACATTTTTGGTAAGTTAAAAACTGCTTAAAAATGGGTTTGCAAGGTTGTTTCTTTTTCCATCTCGGCCCCAGGCCATTTTCAAAATGAAAAGAACGGGATCAAGTTCTGAAGACTGAGGGGGGAGTTGAAGGCAATCATACAGGTTTAAAGACGACGCAGAGGAAAGGGATGATCTTCTGAAAGCGTTAGAGACGCCTTTGACTTTAGATAGCAAGCTTCTCGGAGGGAAAAAATGGGGACAAGGAAAATGGAACTTCTGCTCAGAAATCGCACGTGAGCCGGTTGGGCGGAACATGGGTCTTCCTTGCCCAGTTCCGAAGGGGCTGCTTCCCTGGCGGGGGAGGGGGTGGTGATGGGGGGCATTTGCAGCCAAGACCCCAAGTACTGACGTCAGGAACTGCCACGGGCTTGTCACTGTGGGTGGAGGAGCGTGTTTGCTGCCTCAGCCCGGGAGGGAGGAGGTGTAGGAGTAAGAGGCAAACCAGGCCCTGATGACAGGGGACCCAGTTTTGAACAAGTTAACCCTCTAAGTGGGGCTCAGATCTAAAAATACACACAGTCTCAAGAGTGCCTTTACAAATAGTTACCTTTTGTCCTCTCTGCCTTTTAAGAGGAAGACCTGTCAATCAGTCATGAGGGTTACACTGCTGAACTCCAAGATTTGCTCAGATGTGCTGTAAAAAGGCTCATGTCTACATAGGGCAGTGAGTGGAAGCCTCCCAGTGGGAAGAATCTCCAGGGATTTCAGTGGATAAGAACTTCTAGCTCTTCTAGCTTCTCCCTCTGGGTCTGTCTACCTAGCGGTTTGGGCTGATGGTCTATATGCATTTTTTTTTTGACAGCAACCCGAGGCTTGTGGGATCTTAGTTTCCTGGCCAGGGATTGAACCCAAGCCCTTGGCAATGAGAGGGCAGAGTCCTAACCACTGCACGGCCGGGGCTTCCAAACGTGCATTTTTTGTGACCTTAGGCGGAGATGCTGTGGCTTTGAGAGGTTGACATCACTTCCAAAGTTTAAGCAGGTGTTGCTTGAGTTCTGAAGCTGTGAATAAACTTCAGTGAAATGGCTTGGAAGCAAAGGTGAGGAGGAAAGGATCCTTGTACATTATTTAGTGTGAAAATAGTCATGTGTTTAGATTATTTTTTTGCAGGGAAAAAAAAGTCCCTCCAGTTGAAAAGCAATGAGTCATTGTTCTTTTTGCTTTTCTCAGTGTGTTAATGCTAATTGTTTTCCCCTGTGTCTCAGACCGAATTGGACTGAAAATCTCTTTCCCGAACCAATTTGGAGGCCATGAATCAAAAGCCCTGGTGACAAAACTGCTCTTTTACCAACCCAGCAGGTGTGTAACAGTCTTTCTCTAAATGGCCTTCCCTCCTGCGCCTCTTATAATCCCAGTGAAAGAAGTTGGAGATATATGAGAACACAGAGGGTCTCCATCCTGACCCTGTCTTCCCAGTTTTCCCTTTAAAGAAAATACAGGGCTCCCATGACCATGTGGGCACACATTTGAGGTCCTCCGCTATGACTGCTACAGAAAGATTATGTTTTAAACATTCACCAGGCTTCTCTGTTGTTTTCTCCATCACTTGGACAAAGCGTAATCATTTCACTCAAGGCAGCACCATTTTTGGTTGTCTAACTCAAGAAAAGAGCCATCGAGCTCATCGTTCACGTCATGACCCGTGCCAGACCCTGGGGAATGTGACAGTAGTGTGACAGGTAACATGAATGGAGCGTTTCGCTGTTCCCAGCACTGTTCTAAGTGTCTTACATCACATAACTCACTTGATTCGTAGATCAACAGGTAAGTGCTACTATGACCATCTCACTTAATAAATGAGGAAATTGAGGCACAGAGAGGTTAAGGAACTTGCTGGAGGCCACACAACTGGTCAGTGGATGGGAGGATTCAGGCCCAAGCAGTGTGGCTCTAGTCCCTGCTCTCAGTCATGACACTACCCTGCCCACCACCAGCAAGACACAGTCCCTGCCCCCAAGGAAACCATAGTCTTTTGGTTGGAGGCTATAGGTAGGTAGGTTTAGTCGCTCAGTCGTGTTTGACTTTTTGTGACCCCATAGACCGTAGCTCGCCAGGCTCCTCTGTCCATGGGATTTCCCAGGAAAGAATACAGGAGTGAGTTTCCATTTCCTTCTCCAGGGAAACTTCCTGATCCAGGGATTGAACCCGGTCTCACATTGCAGGCAGATTCTTTACCATCTGAGCCAGGAGGGAAGCCCACACACTCAGTGAAAGTTACCTCTTTGTCCATAACAGTCTGAAGACACAGGGAGCTGGCTCCTCTTCCCCAACCCTGGGCTTTGCCTTGCCACTGGCTTTTTTTCTGAAGGGACCATGGAATCCCAGGGGTACAGGGATTGTTGAATCTTCATCTCAAACGGATTTGGTCTGTGTTGGTTAATGTATGAAACACAAAACCCGCTGCAACACCCACAGCCTCTAAAGCTACCATCAGCTGTTCCCTGCTTAGAAGCTGTTACAGTTTGGATTCTGAGAACAGCCACCCTGGCCACAAACAACAGGACTAGAAAGGACACCTGTATTGATTTTCTAGGGCTGCAGTAACAAAGTACTTCTCACAGGGTGGCTTAGAATGAGAGAAACAGAGACTTCCCTGGTGACTCGGTGGTAAAGAATCCACCTGCCATTGCAGGAGACACGGGTTCGATCCCTGACCCAGGACGATCCCACATGCCATGGAGCAACGAAGCCAGTGCTCCACAGTTATTGAGCCTGTGCTTTAGAGCCCAGAAGGCACAACTACTGAGCCCATGTGCCCCAACTACTGCAGCCCGTGCACCTAGAACATGTGTCCACAACAAAAGAAGCCACTGCAGTAAGCCCCAGGGGCTTCCCAGGTGGCACTCATGGTAAAGAACCTGACTGCCAATGCAGGAGAAACACAGGTTCAATCACTGGGTCTGGACGATCCTCTGGAGGAGGGCATGGCAACCCATTCCAGTATTCTTACATGGAGAATCCCTGTGGACAGAGGAGCCTGGCAGACTATAGTCCATGGGTCGCAAAGAGTCAGACCTGACTGAAGCGAACTTAGCATGCACACAAGCACGCACACATGCACTGCAAGGGCGAGTGGCCCCCTCATCGCTGCAACTGCAGAAACCCCACTGCAGCAACAGTGACCCAGCGAAGCCAAAAATAATAAATAAAATGTTAAAAACCCAAGAAAAGCAGTCTCACAATTATGGAGGCTAGAAGTCCAAAATCCAAGTGTGGGTAGGGCCATCCATATTCCCTCTGAAAACTGTAGAAGGATCTTTCTTTGGCACTTCCAACTGCTGGTAGCCCCAGACACTCCTTGGCTTTGGAAGCAGAATTCTAATGACTGCCTGCGTCCTCCATGGCATTCTGCATTCTGCCAGCCACCTTCCCTCCAGGCATGCCTCTCTGTCCAAATTTATTCAGACTGAATGAAGACTGACTGGAACAACCTCACTTCCACTTGATTACTCCATAAAGACTCTATTTCTAAATAAGGTCACATAAAAGAGATCAGTCCCAGGTGTTCATTGGAAGGACTGATGGTGAAGCTGAAACTCCAATACTTTGGCCACCTGATGCAAAGAGCTGACTCATTTGAAAAGACCCTGATGCTGGGAAAGATTGAGGGCAGGAGGAGAAGGGGACAACAGAGGATGAGATGGTTGGATGGCATCACTGACTCAATGGACATGAGTTTGGGTGAACTCTGGGAGTTGGTGGTGGACAGGGAGGCCTGGCGTGCTGTGGTTCATGGGGTCTCAAAGAGTTGGACACGACTAAGTGACTGAACTGAACTGAACTGACTGAAGTACTAGGGGTTAAGACATTAACCTGTTTTTTTTTGGCAAAACACAACTCAATCCATAAGAATACCTTAGCCAGTGCAAACCAGAAAACTGCACAGCCCAACAAGTGGTCTGATTCACAACTCTACCTGGAAGGGTTACTGGCGGGTAACTGATTGGCCCAGTTAGATTCTGTCTTGGGAGTTTGGGATTCTAGCGGGATGGAAGGTAAGAGACCAGTCAGTGAGTATGGCAGGTCATGACCCCTGCTTTTGACAGCCTTTGGAGACGGGCCCATGGCCAAAATGTTTCTGGAGCCTGAAGGGGAGAGTCAAGAGCAGGATATGTACTGGCTCCTGAGACCCCCTTCCCAGGCTTGCCTATTTATTTTACTAGTGATATCAATTAGACTAGCTAGTCTAGTTGTCTTAGACTAGTCTCAGACTAGTCTAAGTCTAGTCTAATTTGTCTTCAGATTAATCATGCAAGCTGATCAGACTTCTGCCCAACCGGTCCTAACAGTTTTCATCTTATCAAAATAAGTTTTATTTTTAATTCACATGCTGTGAAAAATGATGCCAAGTTCATCTTACCTACCATGACCTCTAATCATTCCTGCATCACCTTATCACATATGTAAATATTTTCCACATGTATGTGTATCCTGTATATGATTTACAATGCATGGGCAAACACATCTATTACATATATTTTTTTATATAAGCACACACACATATATATTAATATAAATGTACATATTTTCTGGGGCTTCCCTTGTGGCTCAGCTGGTAAAGAATCCTCCTGCAATGCGGAAGACCTGGGTTTGATCCCTGGGTTGGGAAGATCCCCTGGAGAAGGGAAAGGCTACCCACTCCAGTATTCTGGCCTGGAGAATTCCATGGACTACAGTCCATGGAGTCACAAAGAGTCAGACATGACTGACCAACTTTCACACATGCACACACACACACACACACGCACACACACACATATTTTCTGCTTCATTCCAGATAGGATTTGCAGTGATTGCATTTATGAATATAGGACCATGCAAGATTCATGAGAAATTTGTGGTATGTTCCTTTGGTATTATAAAGAATAGTGCTGGGACTTCCCCAGTGGTCCAGTGGTTAAGAATCTGCCTTGCAATGAGGAGGACACTGGTTTGATCCCTGGTGGGGGAATGAAGCCCACTCATGCCACAACTAGAGAATCCAAGCGCTGCAACAAAAGATCCCATGTGCTGCAACTAAGACCAGGTACAGCCAAATAAATAAATAATTTCAAAAAGAATAGTGTTGATAATAGCAATAGTTTTCAGTCAGTGTTGAACATGTGCTAAACACTTTGGTATGGACTTCACATGCATTAAATAATTAAGTCTTTGCAACAATCTGGGCAAATAGGAATTACTATGCCCCTTTTACTTAGAGAGTTCAAATAACTTGTCCAACGTGACACAGGGAGTATGTGAAAGATATGAGATTGGCATCCATGTGTCTGGTTGTAGAACTAATGCTATTCCTCACTTTATGCTTGCCGAGCCTTCACCAGTGTGGTCTCATAGAAGGCTGATTTGCTACAGCAGTTTTGTTATATTCACGAGAACACTGTTGTTGGGGTTCCGTGGCTCAGTTGTTGGCAAAACTGGAAATGGAAACCCAGTCGTCTGTATACTTCCAAAGCTATTGCTTGTCGACTTCAACTCTGGTCTTGCTGGGCTCTGTCCAAAGGAAGTTTCTTCACATGTTTTCCACGTGGGTAACTTTCCTCCTCTGCTTCCTGCACTGAAACAGAATTTTCCCTGTTTTTAGATTGTGTTTGGTCATTTCAGTTAAAACCAGAGGGAGCGAGCGCTAGGCTCCTGTCCAAGGGTCACTATCATTCCAGAAAGCTGGACCAAGATTTTTAAGAAAATTGAAGCAAAAGTCATTACAGTTCATAAGAAGTTCACCAGGGGCTCACCTGGACACATAACTAATCAGAACACACATGCTCCAAGCATTCAAGCTAATCACGAGTTTCCCGGGCTCTCTCTGTATTGCCATCTCCAGCTCCAATACAGGATTCAGCTTCAAGTGTGTGCCCGGTTGATATTTTTGACTGACAAAAGCAATTAAAAACATAAGTTCCCTGCAAACCTTGTTATTATTGTGAAGGTGTTTCACATATGTATGGCAGTCTTAACAATCCTTTTGATTAGTCACTCATGTAACTATTTGAATAAACATTTCAAATCAAGTCAAAATAATCAGAGAGGATAATAGCACTTGCGGCGTTGCTTAGAGACGTTGTGATCACAGCGCGTCTCTCTTCCTTTCATTGTTTTGAACTGAAGAAGTACATGACTTGATGCTTTTCCTCTTGATAATGATGCTGTCTTCTTGCCTATAATGGGAAGGTTGAATACAACCCCTTCAATATATGTGGATTCAAGAAGAGAAGGTCAAATTTGTGCAACAGAATTGAAAAGCAACAATTTGCCAGAATCTCTCATTAGCTAACATCAAACCCAGAAAACGCAAGTGAAAGCAAGAGTGGAAATAAACATGTCTTGGCACTATCTATGGGGTTGCCACCTGTTGTAATTTAAAAAATCGTAAGTTTGGAATTATTTGGGTTCACTGATTATAGTGTGACTGTAAACATCACTTATTCACCCAGCATTTACTAATATTTACTCTGTGTTATCGCTGCAGATGGTGGCTGCAGCCATGAAATTAAAAGACGCTTACTCCTTGGAAGGAAAGTTATGACCAACCTAGATAGCATATTCAAAAGCAAAGACATTACTTTGCCAACAAAGGTCCGTCTAGTCAAGGCTATGGTTTTTCCTGTGGTCATGTATGGATGTGAGAGTTGGACTATGAAGAAAGCTGAGTGCCGAAGAATTGATGCTTTTGAACTGTGGTGTTGGAGAAGACTCTTGAGAGTCCCTTGGACTGCAAGGAGATCCAACCAGTCTATCCTAAAGGAGATCAGTCCTGAGTATTCTTTGGAAGGACTGATGCTGAAGTCCTTTGGCCACTTCATGCAAAGAGTTGACTCATTGTAAAAGACCCTGATGCTGGGAGGGATTGGGGACAGGAGGAGAAGGGGACAGAGGATGAGATGGCTGGATGGCATCACTGACTCGATGGACGTGAGTCTGAGTGAACTCCGGGAGTTGGTGATGGACAGGGAGGCCTGGCATGCTGCGATTCATGGGGTCACAAAGAGTCGGACACGACTGAGCGACTGAACTGAACTGAACTGACTCTGTGTTCTGTCCTGAGGTGTAAGTGTTTGTGTGTGTTCATTTGGTGGTACATAAATAAATAAAATGTGTAACTGGCCATGTGTTTTGATAGGAAGCAAATAAGCAGAAAAATACAGAAGCAGCTGTGGGGTAACAGCTGCTGAACTTGAACTGTAGTGGAGGTGGTCAGGAAGATTTCCTGGAAGATGGTGTTTGGATAGCATCCTTGAAGGACCAGTAGAAGTTAGCAAGGTGGTGTGGGGAGAAAAGTAGGCAGGAATCAAGCAAACTGGAGATGACATGAGAGGTCATAGAGACCAGGAAGGCCTGACATAGTCACAAAGCCATAGGGAGACCCATATGGTGGGAACACAGGGTACAAATGGTGGTATCGTGATGAGAGATGGTTCTGGGCAGGCGGACGTCGTCTAGATTAGGAGAGCATGTGTGTGTGCTGAGCTGCTAAGTTGTGCCCAACTGTTTTGCGACCCCATGGACCGTAGCTCACCAGACTCCTCTGTCCCTGAGATTTTCCAGGCAAGAATACTGGAGAGGGTTACCATTCCCTTCTCCAAAGAGTCTTCCCAGCTCAGGGATTGAACTTGTGTCTCCTGCATTGGCAGGCGGATTATAACCACTGAGCCACCTTGGAAGCCGATTAGACCAGGAAAGTCCTTGCCTAATACCCTGAGGACCTGAACACCTCTGTCTAAACAGAGGGGTGGCCAGAGAGAGCCATTTACCAGCAACTTAATTGCATTAGAATCATAATGGATGTCAGTTAATATTTGCACTAAATTCTGCTGAAAGGGGAAAAAAAACCAAACCAAAACTCTTTTTGTCAAGTAGGCTAGGCAGTTAACCAAAGCTTTTTCATGCTTTTTCTAAACAGCAGAGGGCGCTAAATAGCATGAGGTGCACAAGGATGAGCCAAAGGAAGAAGGAAATAGTTTATTCAGGGTCTGTACTCTGTAGCTTTGAAAAAGAAGTCATATCACTTAGTTTAATTCTCAACATTTCGACACAACAAGGCACACACAAAATATGAAACAGAAAATGCTTTAGAATCTGACATAATTAAATATGCCACCATTTGCTCTGAGTCATCCATTGTATTCCCCGTAGTAAGAGTCACTGTAAAAGAAGAGAAATTCTCAAGGCATTTTCATGACCCAGTGATTTTCACAGGCCCCCACCCTCAGTCCCATCCAGAAATTCTATCGTGGGTCTGTTTTACCATCCAGGAGAAAAAGAAGACAGCTTCCTGTTCTGAAATTTAGAAGGAAGGTACATTTGATAAGAAAGAAAATTGCATCATAGATTTGTAGGCTGTTCTATTAAATTTCTCATGGGAAAAAAAATTGCTTTGAGAAGGGCTGTGATTCAGTTCAGCTATTTTCCTGATACACTTCAGGGTTTAGTTCATGTAATAACACTCCATTTCCATAGCAGGCCTTTTGTTTAAGGACCTCCGAGCACTTTTAAATGCATCATCTCCTCACCCTCTCAGCATCCCCCGTGAAGTGGGTAGCAGGCAGCAGGCGGGCTCGGCTCTCTTTTGCAGATGAAGCACCTGAGGGCCGCAGCTCAGGGCTCCATCCACTGCCCACCACAGCCTCTCGTTCAACGTCACAGTTGGCCCGGCTTTGCGCTTCTTCGCTTTCAAAGCTGTGTCTCCCCCAGATAAACTTATATATATTAAATTCTCAGGGATCCTGATGCTTCCCAGGGAGGAACGGCCATGCAGCCATGCCAATTGGAGACGCAGAAGAGTCAGTTTCCATTCATTCAGACAGACGTATGGATTACTTGGCAAATACCAGAAACAGTTCTAGGCAATGGGCAGGGAACAAAACAGAAACAAATGAACAGAATATCCGGGCTCTTCTGGAGCTAAGGCACTCCTGAGGAAATTGACAATATACACAGAAAGGCAGTGAATTATACCCTATGCCAGGAGATGATAAACCAGAACAAAGTAAGGAAGAGTTGAAAGGAGGGTGATTTTTAGGGGTTGCGGTCCTCATCGAGAGGGTGACTTTGGAGCTAGGAGGCTTTGTGGGACAGAACATTCCAGGTGGACAGAGGACTCCTGCAGAGGCAGTGAGACGGGGCCTTGCCTGGCAAGTTTAGGAGGCGGAGGAAGCAGGTGGAGCCCAGTATGGCTGCAGTGGCGACAGGAAGACGGAGAGAAGGGGCCACGGGGTGCAGAGGCACCAGGGCAGAGGTCGTGCAGACCTTGGAGGCCCCCAGGAGGACTCAGCTCCTGCCTCAGGGAAATGGAACACAGGGAAGGATTCAGCCAGAAGGCTTGTTTTCTCCTCTTGGCACACAGAAGCTAGCAGGATGTGCGGGGCTTTATTTTTGATGCTTATTCTTCTAAAACAAGAGGGTTTTGTTTTGATGTTCAAAATGTAAAGCTACATAAAATATCTAATACATCTTTTTCTTTTCAAATTCTATATGTGGACTAGTTCCCCAGGGCTGCCTTCAAGAGGCACCACACGCTGGGGCTGACAACAGAAAGGTGTCTTGGAGGCTGAAAGTCCAAAAGCAAGGTGGATGGGGCCGTGGTCCTTCCAAACCACGCTTCTTCGCCTCCCCGAGCTTCTGGTGGTTTGCTGGACACCTTTGGCGGTCCTTGGCTTGCAGCTGTATCACTCAAGTCTCCACTTCTGTCATCACAAGGCACCTGCTCTCTGCGTCTCTCTTCTTACAAGGACACTGGTCCTACTGGATGACCCTGCGTCTATGACCTCATCTTAATGTAACCCATGACATCTGAAATGGCCCGGTTTCCACATGAAGTCACATGGTTTTTGGTGTTGAAGTTTAGCTGATTTACAATGCTGTGTTAGTTCCTGGTGTATGGCAAAATATATATATATATATACACACATATTCTCTGATGCTAGGGAAGATTGAAGGCAGGAGAAGGGGACAACAGAGGATGAGATGGTTGGATAGGATCGCCAACTCAATGGACATGAGTCTGAGTGACCTCCGGGAGTTGGTGATGGACAGGGAAGCCTGGCGTGCTGCAGTCCATGGGGTCGCCAAGAGGTGGACACGACTGAGCAACTGAACTGAACTGAACTGATATATATATATATAGTTTTTCATCTTCTTTTCCATTATGGTTTGTCACATAATATTGAATATAGTTCCTTGTGCTGTACAGCAGGTCCTTGTTGCCTATTCGACATACCGAAGCTTTCATATGCAGAATCTCAGACTCCTCCTGTATCCCTCCCCACCTCCTTTCCCCTTTGCTAACCATGAGTTGTTTCCTACGTCTGTGAGTCTGTTTCATGAATATGTTCGTTTGTGTCATATTTTAGATTCCAGATATAAGTGATAGCATATGATGCTTGTTTTTTCTCACCTGCTTCACTTAAAATGATAACCTCCTGTTGCTGCAAATGGCATTATTTCATTCTTTTTTATAGCTGAGTAGTATTCCATTGTATTCATGCACCGCATCCTCTTTATCCATTCATCTGTCAATGGATACTTAGGCTGATTCCAAGTCTTGGCTGTTATAAATAGTGCTGCTATGTACACAGGGGGTGCATGTATTTTTTTATGTCTTCAAATTATGAAAGTATGAGAACACATTTACAGGAGACTTGGGAAATACAGAACAAGTTTACATATAGTTCCACTATATATTATAATTATTTTTAAGTAGATATGTTAAGATTTTTAGTTGGAGATTCAATAGCAAACTCTCAAAAAGTAATAGAAGGAATATACAGAGTAGTAGAAGCATATAATAGACCTGTAAAGCACTTTTTTTTCCCAAATATATGCTTAGAAGTGGGATTGCTGGATCATACAGAAACTCGACTTTTGAGTTTTTAAAAAGGTCCACACTGTTTTCCATAGTGGCTGCAACATAAGGTCATAGTTTGAGGTACATATCTATTTTGGGGGGACACGATTCAGCCCTTAACACTGTGTCTCCCAACAATTCTGAGGCTGACTTTTAGGCTGCACACCTGTCTGCAGAGGATCAGCCCCTGATCTGGGCAATGGAGGGTAGTTAATAAGCATCCAGGGTGTAAAACTAGCATTGGGAATTGCAGTGAAGAATTAGGGATAGTACTCAGCACCTGACCTCAGAAGCTCATTTTCAAGACCAAGGCAGGTATAACACTGCAGAAGTCTTGGTTGTGTTTCCTTTCCAGGTTGATGCCTGTCTATATGTGTGTGTGTGTGTGTGTGTATGTGTGTGTGTGTGTGTGTGTGTCAGTGAGTATTTATGTTTGCATCTGTAGCTGTGTGAGGATGTATGGGTGTCTCTGTGTGTGGCTCCATGGGTGTAACCATGCGGATGTGCGATGTCAGCGTGCATTGACATCTGAGAGTGTAAGCAGCCACGTGTGTACTGAAAGTACGGCTCAGTGTAGGTTTGTACCTGTGTAAGTGTGTGTGTCAGTCTTTATAAGTTTGTTCTCAGTAAAAACACAGAATATCTGTGGAATTCCCTGATGCTACCTTGAGCAATTTAAGTCTGAATTCGGCAATAAAGAGTTCATGATCTGAGCCACAGTCAGCTCCTGGTCTTGTCTTTGCTGACTGTATAGAGCTTCTCCAGCTTTGGCTGCAAAGAATATAATCAATCTGATTTCACTATTGACCATCTGGTGATGTCCATGTGTAGGGTCTTCTCTTGTGTTGTTGGAAGAGGGTGTTTGCTATGACCAGTGTACTCTCTTGGCAAAATTCTACTAGCCTTTTCCCTGCTTCATTCTGTACTCCAAAGCCAAATTTGCCTGTTACTCCAGGTATTTCTTGACCTTCTACTTCTGCATTCCCGTCCCCTATAATGAAAAGGACATCTTTTTTGGGTGTTAGTTCTAAAAGGTCTTATAGATCTTCATAAAACTGTTCAACTTCAGCTTCTTCAGCATTGCTGGTTGGGTAGAGACTTGGATTACTGTGATATTGAACGGTTTGCCTTGGAAACGAACAGAGATCATTGTGTTGTTTTTGAGATTGCATCCAAGTACTGCATTTCGGCCTCTTTTGTTGACTATGATGGCTACTCCCTCTCTTCTGAGGGATTCTTGCCCACAGTAGTAGATGTAATGGTTATCTGAGTTAAATTCACCCATTCCAGTCCATTTTAGTTCATTGATTCCTAAAATGTTGACATTCACTCTTGCCATCTCCAGTTTGACCACTTCCAATTTGTCTTGATTCATGGACCCAACATTCCAGGTTCCTATGCAATGTTGCTCTTTACAGCATCAGACTTTACTTCCATCAGAAGTCACATCCACAGCTGGTTGTTGTTTTTGCTTTGGCTCTGTCTCTTCATTCTTTCTGGAGTTATTTCTCCACTGATCTCCTGTAGCATATTGGGCACCTACTGACCTGGGGAGTTCATCTTTCAGTGTCTTATATTTTTGCCTTTTCATACTGTAGTCATGTACGGATGTGAAAGTTGGTCTATAAAGAAAGCTGAACACCAAAGAATTAATGCTTTTGAACTGTGGTGTTGGAGAAGACTCTTGAGAGTCTCTTGGACAGCAAGGAGATCCAACCAGTCCATCCTAAAGGAAATCAATCCAGAATATTCATTGGAAGGACTGATGCTGAAGCTGAAACTCCAATTCTTTGGCCACCTGATGCAAAGAACTGACTCATTTGAAAATACCCTGATGCTGGGAAAGATTGAAGGTAGGAGGAGAAGGGGACAACAGAGGATGAGATGGGTAGATGGCATCACTGACTCAATGGACATGAGTTTGAGTAAACTCTGGGAGTTGGTGATGGACAGGGAGGCCTGGCGTGTTACAGTCCATGGGGTCACACACAATTGAGTGACTGAAGAGAACAGAACAGAACTGAACCTTGAGCAAAGTGAAATAAGGCCAGTTATGAGTTGTCTGAGCCTGTCGGCCCCAAAGAGGAGTCATGTCAGCATTCCAGAACCCGCTGGCCATCATCTTCTTTTCACTGAGGAGAAAGAAACCCACCTCCTTTTCCTCCTTCTCAGAATCTGGAAGACATCAGCAGGACCTCTGTAAATGTCCAGCTCTACACTCACAGCCTCCTGATCATTCAAAACAACATGGTGGCAGGAGAATCAAATAGCCTGAGCAGTTGTTTCTAGCTTAGCGCAAGAATCCAGGAACTTCCCCAAGACTGCTTACAGCAAAGGAAAAGGGAAGAAGGACGGGCCTATGTTATTCCAAGCTCTCATGAAAAAAAAAAAAAAAAAGATAATTTATGAGCAGGTACTTGGGAAAAAGTAAAGTACTGTCCAGAGCAGGGTGTGATTTAAATGTTGGACCCCAAATCCTTGGTGAGGTAGCCTATAGAGAGAAAACAGAGTTGTTCCCTGATATTCCCAGGCCATTCGTTATAGCATTGGCCAGAGTAGAGGACGCCAGGTGGGTGGCCTGGACCTTAGCCTCTTCCTTGATATAGTGAAGCTTATCCTCATGGAAGAAGAGTCAGAGTTTGCTTAAAGACCTGTGGAGCTGGTAGGGAGTTCACGGACCTGATGGAGAGAGGGCAAGGTTGTCAATTCTAGAACATTAATCACCAGTTATGGAGGACAAAGCAGGCACGTTCACAAAACTCATTCAATCCTCACCAGCACATAGGAGGCGGAAGGATTGGTGTTCCGCTTTACAGATGAGGAAACCGCCCCACACAGAGAGGGAGCCATCAGCTCAAGGTCAACAGTAACTCTGTAGGGAACCATTTCCATTCTGCCAAGGTTGGTGTTACTGCAAGTTTTCTTCATCCCCTTGGAGACCAGACCAGGTCACCACCCTTCATTCCTGGCTGCTGGAGAATGCTAAATCTTTGCTTTAAAAGATGTTCAGCTCTGGATATCATCTGTGCATTTCAGCTGGATTGAGTTGGAAACCACAGAAAGTCACCCCACCCCAAACCCTCCCCAATATCAGAGCTAGAAATTTTAAAGATGAGAAATGCCCTGGGGTGAGGGGCAAAGCTGAGGGGATCGGGTAGTCTGCTCCTTCTCATCAGCTTAGTGATATCCAACATCATTTACCCTTCCTCACCTCACTTTCCTCATGTGAAGACAGGAGTTTCATGTAAACTATACTGTGGTTAAATGCTAGGATTCTGTTATATACTAGGAAAGTGTGTCATAAAAAAATATCAAGAATCCTTTGGGAAAGATTCAAGGTTCTCACAGAGCTTTGTAAAGAAACAAAAAAATTGACAGTTGCCAGGCATTACAGTGCTTTTAGTTTTATAATTTTATTTCTGTATCTGTTTTGGGTTGTGCTAGGTCATCCTTGCTGTGCAGGCTTTTCTCTAGTTGTGGCGAGTGGGGGCCACTCCTCAAGCCATTGTGCTGGCTTCTCATTGCAGTGGCTTCTCTTGTTGCGGAGCACAGCCTCTAGGGCGCAGGGGTTTCAGTAGTTGTGGCACAGGCTCAAAAATCTCGGTTCCAGGGCTTTTGGGCACAGGCTCAATAGCTGTGGCGTACAGGCTTAGTTGCCCTGAGGCCTGTGGGATCTTCCCGGACCAGGGATCAAACCTGTGTCGCCTGCCTTGGCAGGTGGATTCTTTACCACTGGGCCTCCAGGGAAGCCACAGTGCTTTTATGATTATTATACAGCTATCCATGAAATTAAAAGATGCTTGCTCTTTGTAAGAAAACTTATGACCAACCTAGACAGCTTATTAAAAGGCAGAGACATTACTTCACCCACAAAGGTCCACCTAGTCAAAGTTACGGTTTTTCCAGTAGTCATGTATGGATGTGAGAGTTGGACTCTAAAGAAAGATGAGCACCAAAGAATTGATGCTTTTGAACTGTGGTGTTGGAGAAAACTCTTGAAAGACAGACCGCATAGAGATCCAACCAGTCCATCCTAAAGGAAATCAGTCCTGAACATTCACTGGAAGGACTGATGCTGAAGCTGAAGCTCCAATACTTTGGCCACCTGATGCAAAGAACTGACTCATTGGGAAAGACCTTAATACTAAAAAAGATTGAAGGCAGGAGAAGAAGGGGACAACAGAGGATGAGATGGTTGGATGGCATCACCAACTCGATGGACATGAGTTTGCGTAAGTTCTGGGAGTTGGTGATGGACAGGGAAGCCTGGTGTGCTGCAGTCCATGGGGTCGCAAAGAGTTGGACACAACTGAGAGACTGAACTGAACTGAGCCAGGAAGCATGTACAAATGTTAACAGGAGCAGCACCAAAGCCCTGACTGGGTAAATCATACAGGAATTTTGATAATAAAGAACTCTATTTCCCATGGGGAGTAAAGGGACAACCCAGGAACCCCAGCTCCCCTGGCCTGACCCAGTACATCTGGAACGTGGCAGCCTTTGTAGAGGACTCATAGAAGCTCTTCTCACCCCCCGCAAGAGTGTGCAGAGTTTTCCAGGATGGGGAGGATGCAACCCTCCCACTGGCTCAGTGGAGCTCTCTGTCTCTCTCTTCCTCTCCACTCAGCGGCCTGCCACTCACCCAACCCTCCCCACCAGCAGCCCATTTGCCAGTTGAGTCTCATGAGCTTCTGATCAAGGAACATGTTGATGAGGCCCTGCTCGAGGATTCCAGCCTCTCCAGAAAGTTAAAAACAGGGGTCTCTCCCGTAGCCTCTTCTCAAACTGCCATTTCCCCCAGATACGGTGAAGTCTCCTGGAATAAAAACCCAGTAAAAGAGGCAGCTCATCTAAAAGAGGAAGATTTATGAGGCTGGTGTCTGCAGAGGGCCCTCCGCTTTCCTTGGAGACACTACTCTCCCCTGGGCTGAGCTCTGCACCCCGAATGCTCCTGCAGCTGCTCCGGCTCTCCCCAGACCCCTCCCCTCCCGTCCACGTTCCCCGGGAGCTACAGCCCCGTCTCTCTCGGTAAATTAAGCCCTCCTAGCCGCCCACTCTTGGAGGCCATGTGTTGAGCCCCGGGAGCTGACGTGTGGCAGTTATTAGCGCAAGAGGAAAAGTGCTTGCCTCATCAGAGAGAGCAGCTGGAGACAGAGCGCTTTGCAAGGCAGAGGACTGACCTCCAGCTCCTCGGCTGGATGCTGGGGTATTGCAGACTCAGACTGTTCTCTCTCTCTCTCTGCAGCCTCCACCCACTCCTCCAGTTCAGTCCTGACCTTGCAGGGCCTGAACCACCTCCCTGGCCCACCCCCCCAACATCCATCTCCCTACATTGTGTCTCTCTGGTGAACTCATGCTGGGAGATTAATTGCTGCTATCAGCCCTAATCCATCACACTTCCCAAAGATTGTTTTGACATCTAGTTAATTTTTGGCTGATGATTTATCAAATTCTTATTACCGTGCTCTGAAGGGGCTCATTTATTGTGTTGATTCATGGTAATGATAAAGGGGAAGCATTTTGAATTTTAACTACATTTCCCTCCTGCTTTTTCTACCCAGTGTAGCTTA